>NW_015164750.1:197850-198942 GCF_001447785.1 Gekko japonicus
CTCCAGCTGACTCAACCAAAAATGCCAAGCCAACCCACGTGCAGCAGAGAAGGGAATCTTCATAGCTCTCCTCTCAATCCTGTCCCTCCTATTTCTTATCGTTATCACTGTTATCATTATGTTTCATAAGCAACAAAAAGGAGACCGACCCTGTCTATAAAGGAGCTTGCCATTCACAATAGATAATAGAGAAGATAACAGAAAACGGAGAGGAGGAGAAAATTCTATTCAAAAGGGAGCAGAGAGAGAGAATGGAATGAGCCACGACAGGGTTGACTTCAGCTGCTGGTGGAAAAGTTGGGGGAGTGGAGGCCACAGACAGGGATATAACAGGAAATGGGGGCCAAAAGATAAGGTGAAACCAGGCCGTCAAAGAGCTAAATATGTCAAGATGAGGGTTGGTGCTTTTCTTTCCTTCACTGCTAATCTGACTGCTGGAAATGCTGCTTCATCCCTCTCCAACAAAGGGAGAGGAGCTCTAAAATAGCAAAGGGGTGAGTTTTATAAAATAGGAAAGGGGTGAGGAGATCTAAAATAAAGACAGCTGGTCTTGGATTAGCCCAGCAAATGGTGTCAGTTCCCCTTTATTCTGTGTCCCCCCCCCCCCATTATTACAGATGAGGGGAAATTGGCCTCTTCCCGTACAGGATCTTGGCCTCTTGCACAAAGGTGAAGATGGTAACTTGTGCAAGACAAGATCGGGTTTAAAGTCATCATTAAGTCATCTATGTCTTGTAATGCTGCAGTCTGCATTCAGATGTCGCTAGCAAAATCAGAAGTCTCTGATCTAACCACAATTTATTGTGATGTCTCCATCTGGGCATTTCAACAATTTAAAATTTGGTTTCTGGCTGATAAACTTTTGTGCCCAAATTCAGACATCATAACAAACAGTGGGTTCCTAAACTAGGACATTTTCAAACTCAGGTCCCTCCTGGTGACGGGAGCACCACAGAATAAAATTCTACATGTAAATCCTAGAATTCTACATGTAAATCAATCAGTCAGTCTGACATCAATACCAGGTAAGTTAGGGAAAACTGTTATTAAGGAGAGAATGAGTAGGAACTGTTATGCCAACTTCTCCAGGAA
>NW_015164751.1:0-1882 GCF_001447785.1 Gekko japonicus
AGCAAGGGAACCTTTACCTTTTACTAATCAATTGCATATCAATATTCTCTTTCTGACTAGGACATGATCAAAACCTTCAGCAACACCCCTCTTCTTCTGCTATGGGTGAAGCAGCCTCCTTTGTGAAAAAGCACCCCATGAAAGAAGGAAGGAGTGACTCAGGAATGATGTTTTCGTCTCTTGGCAGCTTAAGTAACTGCAGGCAGGAAGATTCAGAAGATGGACAGGTAGGTGATGGAACAGTCATTCGCTTAGGAACATTCCCAGTGTGTGGGTTGGATCCAGCAGCGGCCTTTTTCGTTGACTCTCACCTCATTCCCCCCCTTCGTACAGACCCTGCCCATGTGGCCTCTGCCCAAGCAGGTCCCATGATCCCCAGCACGGCCACTTTGGTGATCAAAAGGGACCCCCTTTTCCAACAGCAGGAAAGCTGGGCGGATCTAACCCTATATAAGAACAAGAGGACGCCAGTGTTCCCTCTAAGCTGAGTTAGTGTGAGCTAGCTCACAGTTTTTTAGCCTCTGGCTCACGCATTTTTGTCTGAGCTCCGGAAGGACGGCTCCAGAGCAAACTAATTTATGCAGTAGCCAAATCGCTCGCTCACAACTTTGATGCCAGTAGCTCACAAAGTGGAATTTTTGCTCACAAGACTCTGCAGCTTAGTGGGAGCATTGGAGGACGCCCCTATTTTTGTTGGAGAACAAGTGTGTGGAAGTGCATGAAGAACCTGGCTGGTGGAGAACTTCTGGGAGACAATGAAGCAATGGGGGGGGGGGTTAGAGCTGTATCTCAGAGATAAAACGTCTGCTTGGCGTGCGAAAGGTCCCAGGTGTCATCCCTGGCATCTCCACTACCTGTTAGAGTAACAGTAAAATGCAGAGAAGTTGCAGCTGACTTATGGCAACCCCTCATGGGGTTTTCATGGGAAAAGAGGAGGAGAGGTAGTTTGCCATTGCCTTCCTCTGCACAGTAACCCTGGCTTTCCTGGGTTGACTTCCATTTGGGTGGCCAGCAGTGTTCCCTCTAAGCTGAGTTAGTGAGGGCGAGCTCACAGTTTTTTTAGCCTCTGGCTCACACATTTTTGTCTTGGCTCAGGAAGGGTGGCTCCAGAGCAAACTAATTTATGCAGTAGCCAAATTTAATGTCAGTAGCTCACAAAGTAGAATTTTTACTCACAAGACTCCACAGCTTAGAGGGAAGATTTGCCAGTCCCCAGATCCCGGTGGGGGTTCCCCCAGTTTTCGGAGCTTTTGCCCAATGCTGGCCAGCTGAGGAAACCCCACACCCAAACAGTGTTGTCACTGTGCAACATCCCCAATGGGTGACATCATCATGTCGGGGGCATTGTACAGCGATGCTCTGGTTTGAGGGCAAAACTCTATGGTTTGAAGCTGGTTTTACCATAGAGTTTTGCCCAAAAACCAGAGTGTCATTGCACAACATCCCCAACATGATGATGTCACTTCCGGGTGATGTCGCTGCATCGAGGATGTTCTGGAACGCCCCCCAAATTTCCCCGCTGGCGCAACGAGGGAAGCTGGCAACCCTGTCTCCCATCCAAGTAGTAGCTGTGGCTGACCCTGCTTAGCTTCTAAGCTCTGACGAGCCCAGGCTAGTCAGGGCTATTCAGACTGTTAAGCTAACACTATATAATATAAAAACACAAATGTTTATTAAGGTGTACACATGTTAAAACATACTATGATTAAAAGAAAGAGTCTAAATATAGCCATGCCAGTTCTTCAAATTATTCTGGTATCAGAGATTTCATTGGTCTGGATGTGTGTCACCTCCATCAAAGGTAATGACCCAACATATAAGCTAGTAGCATAACTAAAAGCATATAAGGAAACAACGTCTGGTTTTTATATATATATATATA
>NW_015164751.1:2022-44370 GCF_001447785.1 Gekko japonicus
TGGTATGGCTAGTATTGTTAGGTCCAGTGATTGCATTGTCAGGGGTTGAACATTTTTCTATTTTTTTTCATTTTAAGAAACTATACCCAGAGGCTTTTGTCGTGAGATTTTTGGAGGTGTGGGTGTGTGTCTGCACATTGTCTGTGAAAGCGTGCTTACCCATGTCACCCACACTCCCCCCTCAGTTCGTGTGTGTCTCCTGAGTGTCGCCCCGTACCAAAGGCAGATGTGCAAGCTTGGAAATCACTAAAATAAACTAATCTTTATTATAGCAAAACATTCAGAGTTCTAATTCCTAAACATTTGATATAATACACACAGAAAAATAAACATGCAAAGCAAAGTTTTTCCCACCCCATGCAAGCGCGTCGAGAGGCCCTCTCTAACTGATTCCTTTCGGATTCAGCTGAGAGTCTGTCGTAACTGACCCATATTTATACCAGAGATCAAAGAAGGAGTTCTTTTGATGACTATATCAGGTGTTAATTAGCATCTGGAAGTGGAAATTGCCTATCTGCAAAAATTATTTCCTAGCAGTTTAGATTGTATTATAGGAACTTTTGTTTCCTTGGACACACACACAACAAAAGTTCACAGGATCAATACAGTGTCATTGTTTTTTCCAGGTGTTCCTCAATCAGGGGAAATAAACTGTCTTTTTGGTGTCAGAGAGATGAAAGCGGGGTGGGTGAGTAAACTCTGTCTCTCAGGAAGCTAGTCTTATCTTGCCAGGTGCCCAAATGGCCACACATCTTTATTGTCTGGGAAATTGGGGTTCTGTCACTTCTCAAGCCAGCTGCTTATTGTAAAATCTCACACCCCTGGAACTGGGAATGGAATGTTGAATACATCTTCAGTGAAAGAAAGGTCAAGCCAGTTTTGCTAGCCAGAGCAGAGCCAGATATACATATGTGGATTTCATAACCGATTTTGTTCCTTTTAAACCCAAACACTTCTATATTTCTGAAAATTCTTTCCACATACACCTTAATAAACATTTGTGTTTTTATATTATATAGTGTTAGCTTGACCATCTTGGTTCACAGATATATCTTGGGTTGAGTCCCCCCCCCGTCCCCCTTTCAGTTTCTATTCAGACTGTTGCCAGTTAGAGTAGACAAGAGTAAGAATAAACCAGTAGTGTGTGAACCGGTATAAGGCAGCTTCATGAGTACTTATGCAGTTCATCTGCAGAACTCGTTTGAGCAAGATCAGTGCAGGAAAAACTAGGAAGGGCACGTCTAGAAAGCAGGGTAATAAACAGCTGGTGACATTGCAAGTGCTGATGGGTATAAGTAATACAGTAAAGGACACCCCCCCAGTGTTCCCTCTAAGCTGAGTTAGTGTGAGCTAGCTCACACTTTTTTAGCCTCCAGCTCACAGATTTCTGTCTTCACTCAGGAAAGATGGCTCCAGAGCAAACTAATTTGCAGCAGCCAAATCACTCGCTCACAGCTTTAATGCCGCTAGCTCACAAAGCAGAATTTTTGCTCACAAGACTCCACAGCTTAGAGGGAACATTGCAAAGATCAACCAATGTGTAAAAAATATGCAGTCAGGAAATCAGTAACTCTGGACAGAAATATTGTAAATTGTTGTCTAACTATGAAATATTAAAATGAATTTCTTCATGCTATGGCTCATTGGAAAGCCAAAAAAAAAAAAAAAGTTACAGTTGTCTAATACTTTAGGTCTGGATTAGGTAAAGTGTGCTATGCAGTGAACCCAGGACTTTTTTTCTGGGGAATGCACCAGAACAGAGCTCTGGAACCTCTTTGACTAAATTCTTTTTAAAACATTTAAAAGTTCATGAGTTTTCAGTATATGGATTGAAAACTTCATTTTCCTCTTTTTTTAAATTTTTTATTTTCAAAACTTTACATTAACAAACATTTCATCTGCTTCATTTGCATATAAATCAGAGTCCATTATTCCTTATCATTCTACCTATACAATAGGAATATTACATTTCTGTCTGATCTTTGATCCATTTATAAATTTTTTCCCATCTCCTTTTATGTACCTTCTCATTCTTATCCTGCAACCTTAAACTTAAGTCATCCATCCTGGCTAGTTCTAGTATTTTATTTATCAAATCTTTTCTTGTAGGTAATCCTTCTAGTTTCCAGTGCTTAGCTATTAATATTCTGGCAGCTGTTGTGATATAACTAATTATATAGGCATCTTGGTTTTTATAACCTCTCGGGATCATATTCAACAGATATATTTCCGGTTTTAGTGTTACATTTATACCCAAACTTTCTTGAAATATTCTTTTCACCATTCTCCAGAACCCTTGTATCTTATTACATTCCCACCACATATGATAGAAGGTCCCCTTACAAACTTTGCACTTCCAACATCTATTCGAATACCCCATATAACATTTGGCTATTTTATCGGGCACCCAATGCCATCTATGAAACATTTTAAACACATTTTCTTTATATGCTATCGCTCTCATAGTTTTAGCCATTTTCCACATAGATGCCCATTTCTCCTCTTCTATTTTTCCTATATCTCTCATCCAGGTGATCATTACAGCTTTAACTTCTTCGTCCTGTTCAAAGTCCGTTAGCAGAAACTTATATAGCTTCTGAATTAACTTATCATTTGAGGACAGCCATATTTTATCTAGTTCATTGTTTTGATCTTCAAATCCTCTTATCGTGTCTTTTTTATATCTGTCTCTTAATGTTATCTGCTCCCACCATGAGAAGTTGTTTTCCTGTCTTAGGAAAACTTCATTTCCCTCTTGAGAGTTCTGGCAGCTCTCTCTCTTTTTAAAGCCTTGACCGTATAAAAATGTGGAAAATTGGATGTTTCCCTTGATTTATGCCTTACATCGCAAGGTATTAGTTATTTGTAGGGGAATCTACTAGCTTTCTGACAGTAGTTTAACATTTGGAATTGGTCACTTGGTCCACGCTTTACAGCTCAAATTAGAAAAAGGTACAGGGAAAATTGGTTTCAGTTGCCTTGATGACATCCCAAAAAGCTGATGCTACCAATCAGAACTGGTTAGTGCGTCAAAGTGTAATGCACAGACATATGCCTTTCAGAAGAACACGAGTCAGTTTTGCCACCTTACCTGATACCAACATCTGGTTTGGCCATGGATCAAAGGAAAACGGTGTTTTATGTTGCTTTCACCAAGTGGTAGGTTCTGCGAGTATTTTGGGATGGTTTTATTGCTGGTGGGGCGAAGGTTAAGGAGTTTTGTTGAATTATGAATTTTAGATTCAGGACGGACAAAAGGAAATATTTCTTTACAAAGAGAGTGATTAAAATGTGGAATTCGCTGCTGGAGGATGTAGTTACAGTCACTGGCACAGACAGCTTTAAAAGCAAATTAGATAGATGCGTGGTCTATCAGTGACTAAAGGGAACCTCCATGTTCAGAGGCAGTCCATCTCTGAATCCCGGAGCCAGGAGGTAACATCAGGGGAAGGTCTCAGCTTCTGTGTCCTGTTGTTGGCCCTCCAGAGGTACTGGTTGGCCACTGTTTGAGACAAGATGCTGGACTAGATGGACCCTCACTGGTCTGATCCAGCAGGCCTCTTCTTATGCTTTTTTGTTTTGTTTTTTAAAACTTTCTGAAATGGTTCGCCACCCCAAGCAGGTCTCTGAAGAGGCAGTGTCCAAATGTTCTGTCGAAATAATTTCATATCAGAACTACACCAGGCAGGTTTTGGAAGCGATTTATTGGATATTTGGCAACCTCCTGAAATATGTACATTTTCACTAGAAAATCTGAGTAGGGAACAGTGAGGATGACATTTGTCATGGCAAGATCTAGGTTGCCTGCGGCCAGGGCATATTCTGTTACTGCAAGAAATTTTTTGGCAGGCTCAATGAAATGGGGAGAGGGAAAGTGTGTGCGTGTATGTGTTGCAAGGATGCCATTCACGAAATCAAGTTCCACCATTGAAAGGATCATGCGAAACGCCACTTTGCAGTGAGAAAACAGCCTTGGAAACAGGCCCTCCCAACAGAGTTCTGTAAGAAGTAATCCACTGGCTTTGTATATCCTGATAAGCTGATTGAGGAGGGGCTGTGGCTCAGTGGTAGGCCATCTGCTTGGCCCGCCAAAGGCCTCACATCCAATCCCTGGCATCTCTAGTTAAAAGGCTCAGTGAGTTTTGCATGCTTTCACAGGACATTGCCTGATATTGAGTCAGACCATCGGTCCATCAAGGTTAGTCTTGTCTACCCAGACTGGCAGCAGCTCTCCTGGGTCTCAAGCGGAGGTCTTCCACATCACCTGCCGCCTGGTCCTTTTTAACTGGAGATGCCGGGGACCAGCACACCTACGGGACCGTCTCTCTCCATATGTGCCCCGAAGAGCCTAGCTCTCCGCTGAGCAGCACCGTTTGGTATTCCCCGGCTCGAGGGATGTCCGCCTTGCCTCGACCTTTTCAGCCCTGGCCCCTGCCTGGTGGAACACACTCCCAGTTTTGATCAGGGCCCTGTGGGATCTATTACAGTTCTGCAGGGCCTGTACAACAGTGCAGTTCTGCCAGGCTTTTGGCTGAGGCGGTGGATGTCCAAAACAACACCGGCCTTCCCTGCTCAACTTGATCAGTCTTATTATGCACCATCGCCTGACGGCACAGCCTAGATCAACTTGGCACCAGTACCAGCTCCTCTGTGCCCTTCCTGACGCTGTTGCAGCAGTCACTGTAGTTGGTATTGTTGTGCTGCCATCAGGGATTATTGAGGGTTGTGGTCGATGTTTGATGTAATATTGTATTGTTTTTACTGAATGTTGTGATCTACCCTGAGCCCGCGTGTGGGGTAGGGCGGAATATAAATTAAGTAAAAATAAAAGCTACCTTTATCAGACAGGAGAGGTTCAGGCAGCAGGTGATGTACACCAGTTTGGTGTAGTGGTTAAGTGTGTGGACTCTAATCTGGGAGAACCGGGTGTCATTCCCCACTCTTCCACTCGCAGCTGCTGGATGACCTTGGGCAAGCCGTAGTTCTGTCAGTGCTGTTCTTGAAAAAGAGCAGTTTCTGTCAAGAGCTCCACCTACCTCACAGGGTGTCTGTTGTGGGGAGGGGAAGGGAAAGGAGTTTGTAAGCCGCTCTGAGACACCTTTGGGTAGTGAAGGGTGGGGTATAAATCCAATCTCCTCTTCTTCTTCTTTAAAAGACCTCAGCCCGACACTCTGGAGGGCCGCAGCCAGTCAGAGCAGACAATACTGAACTTGAAATAAGGGCGGCTTCACATGTTCAAGACGGCACACAGATTTCCATCACACCATCAATTGCTTTGGGATTGTTACGATGTCAAATGAACTGATCATTTCCCCTCTCTTTCCAATAGGTTGCTTCTAGACCTGGTGGCATCCTCTCCCTTCAGAGACCAAGGACCGTTCCAGCGGCACACTCCTGTCTATTGCCCACTCCTGTGCCGGCCCCGAACGATGGGGGCCTAAAGGCTTGTTCCATGGGGAAATTACAGAGAGATTTACAGCCCGAGGTGCATTCCAAGCACCCTTGCACATCCACTGGGACTTGTCACTTTGAATTCAGAGATCCAGGCGAGAGACATCCTTGCAACCGCTTGTGTTCAGAGGCGACGAGGCCGGTTTCCGATGGGTCGAAAGCAGACTGCAAAAACGTACTTTGTATGGAATCTAGAAGTCAAAACGTTTCCGTCTTAGAGCCACTGCCCCACGTCCCAGGAAGAACAGAACAAAGCAAGAAGGGCCATTCGTATTCACCTTCACACGAAAAACTTCCCCCTGTAATCCAGGCCCCAGGCTGCCATTCGCTCAGAGCGAAACTGCTCACAGAGACGTCGGTTTCGAACATTTGTTTGACTGGTTCCAGGCATGCCCAGGAGACTGCCAGGTCTCCTCTCCGCCACGGAGGTGCAGATAAGAATAGCAGCTCTGTGCAACCGGATAACCGGCAAGGAAAACTTTGTGCGGCTGAACTTCCCGCTTTCAGAAACCCCTCTGCTCCCTTAGATAGCTCCGGAACACCAACCAAATCTTACAAAAAGCAGACCTTGGAAATGATGAACAAACAAACACACGTGGAAGAGGACACAAGCAGTGAAGATGAAGACCGGCTTGTTATCGAAATATAGTCAACAGCCCATTCGTGGTTGAAGATCAGCATACGAGGGCATGATTGGGAGATAGTGCCCCATAAGCGGCCATCAGATCGAGGTACCTTCTGATCAGCGAAGCCATTTCTGCTCTCTCCAGACGATGAATCTTTGCCAAGGACTTGGGCTTTCTTTTACATGAGGTAACACCAAACATGGAAGCCATTATCACACGTTGGAAAGACCCACCATAAGCCTATAGTACCTTAAGCTTCGGACTTCATCGAACTTCCTGGCGTGTTCAGCGTTGATAGAACAGCGTCTTCATCTTTCTTGTATAATGCAGTGGCAGACCTGCAATGCATCTGATGCTGTGGCGGCATTTGCTTCCCTTCTCTGAGAAGCTGAAGGTTGACTCTTCAAGAGCCAGAACACATCTATCTCCAGAATCGTTCTTTTGGCTGCTCCAAGCTTCTTTCCAGTGCCATTTCCTCCCCCACATCTCTGAAGGATTTTGCATGAGAAGAGCTACGCCTGTGGGGCACCCCACTGCTTTTGCCACGTTGCACAAATGGTCCATGCTTCCCCAGTGACAAAGAACAACAGAAGCACGCCCTGCTCTGTGTTTGGTGCCTTTTTCTGCCAGGATCTATTTGACTACTCGATATTCCCCTTCCGACCAAGAAAATGGGTGTTAGCCATCGCTTGTCAGCATTTCAGAAATTTTTGAAACACAGGGTTCCTCTGAATTCCGATTTTCCAGGCCAACCGGGGTACACACTCAAGAGTTTACCAAAACAAATATAATTGTCTTGCCCCTACCCACAAGCTCTGAGCGTAAATTTTTTAAAAGCCCCTTACAGGGTACTAAGACTTTGCTTTTATCTAGATTCTTGGGCTAGTCCAACCTACCCCTAGCAGGGAATCCCTGTTGTAACCTCAAAGAATTTACCAGTTTTTATGTACATCAAGTGAAATACCATCTGGCCCAGAAAATAACCTATTTTCATTACAACACTAATTTGAAATAGTGGTGACTTCACAGCACTGCTGCATTATAGCCAAGTTTTCTATTTACTCTCATAGGAGTTTGGGAGCAATTTTAAAACCGTTACAGGATAACGGAGAAGCTTCCATGTGATATTCATAGCAGCTTGGACGACCAGGTTGATTGTGGAAATATTTTGTAGCTGGGCTAGTCCTAAAACAGGTCAAATGTGCAGCACGTTTTTAAGATTGGTACCAGAGCAACACCCTAACAGCCAAGCAGCATAGCACCTGCTCTACTGAACATATGGTTGACGGTGTGTTCCTGAAAGCTATTGAACGTTTGATTTTCCCCAAAAGGGTTTCATGCTGGCATGTTTACAAAGACAGTAATCTGATTAAACGGTTCATAAGTTTCTAAACATTACACTGGGAAAATGGCCAACAGCACCTCGATTTCTGCCCACTTCTGTGGCAGAGAAACATGGGAAATGGGTCTTGCCATTCTGTTCTGCTAGTGCCTTCATCCGATGTCATGAAAAGGCTCTTTGGACAAGAGGCTCTTTTACACCTGAGGAACATGCTGGCGCAAGCAGCACAAAATTGTAGGATCCAACCCACACACCACTAAACCAGCACAAACTCCAAGCACTTTCGGCTTTTGCATCTCCCATTCATTCCCAAAGGGCTTTAGTAGATGTTTGGATGGGTTTTGCTTATATCCTGCAAACAGCCTTTTTATCTTCATAAGATATTGTGTACTTATTAAAAAAAATGTTTCAGCAACTCTTCTTGGAGGCTGCGGCTCATAACTAAAGATCAGTGCGTTCTTTTCTCCATAGTGTGAGCATGTGTTGATACTCTTCCATACACAAAAAATTACTAGTCCGTGTCTGTCCTTCAAGTCAGTGTAACATCCGACAATTAATGTGAAAAGAAAATCACTCTTTTTTGTAGTGGCCATTGTTACCTGTCTGCTTGCCCCAATGCAGGTGGGACTTGTTTGGGGGAATTAAGACCCTTGCTTGAAAGCCAGTCGGATCCGACTCTAGGGGGTGGTGCTCATCTGTTTTCAAGCCAAAGAGCCAGTGCCGTCTGAAGACGTTTCTGTGCTCATGTGGCCGGCATTGACTAAATGCTGAGGCACACAGAAGGCTGTTGCAGTTTCTTGCTTGCTAGGCTGGCAGGAGTTGGGACCAGAGACGGGAGCTCACTCCATCACGTGGCACTAGGGTCTCGAACTACCAAGCGACAGACCTTCCAGTCTGCAGATCAGTGTCTTAACCTCTGAGCCACCATGGAAGAGCCCAGGAGCCTTTCCTAAATAGTCAAAATAGTCACTGGAGTAATTTCCCATTGTAGGTGGGACTACGTAAGCACTGGATAAAATCTGTGAACTTTGTTCACAACTTGGAAGCCTCAAGTCACCTTTGTACAAGTGTCTGATGATCCTCTAGATCGTGCTTAAACATCCATATCCCTGGGAACTGTAACTCCTGCGAACTAAGCTGGTAATACAGCAACTGGCAGCCTCCACCAGCTTATTAAAATGAAAACACACACATACACAAAACGTCTGAAATAAGGTTTATTTAAACCTGAGTACGTATGAAAGTCCTCTATGCCACGAGCACACAGGCTCCACCAACTGCTTTGATTTTCTCTTCGGCTTTCCGGCTGAAGAACTTTGCTTTCACAATTACCGGCTGTTTAGGCAGCTTCCCCTTGCCCAGGACTTTGTAGTAACCCTGGAGAAAGAGCAACAACAACAAAAAGGTAGCAACTGAGGCCTCAGCTTGACAGTTATATTTACCAGCTCCCTTGCAGGCCACTATGAGTTTGGAGCAATTAAAAAAAGATTACGGCACATTTCCAAAGTATTGTGAATAATAAATTGTGCCACGGAGAGGCAATTCACTGGCAGCACTAGTCATAATAACTACAAATCTATGATCTACAAGGGAAACAACTGGGAAATAAACTGTAAACAATCAACAGCGTACAAACAGTATAAAGTACATGTGAATATCAACATATTCACAACAGACCATGAAGCATTTGCTCCAGAAGAGGAGATTGGATTTATACCCCGCCCTTCACTTGGAGTCTCAGAGCGGCTCACAAACTCCTTCCCCTTCCCCTCCCCACAACAGACACCCTGAGGTAGGTGGGGGATGAGAGAGCTCTCCCGAGGACTGCCCTTTCAGCTCGTCAGAACTATGGCTTGCCTAAGGTCATCCAGCAGCTGCAAGTGGAGGAGTGGGGAATCGAACCTGGTTCTCCCAGATTACAGTCTGCGCACTTAACCACTACACCAAACTGGCTCCAGCATTTCTTTAGGTGGTGGCATCATCTCCATGCA
The DNA here is from genome assembly GCF_001447785.1 of Gekko japonicus. Lineage (NCBI taxonomy): Eukaryota > Metazoa > Chordata > Lepidosauria > Squamata > Gekkonidae > Gekko > Gekko japonicus. The sequence goes on from NW_015164751.1 coordinate 11,433, forward strand.
CCTAGGCAGCATCTCTTCCAGAACCCAGGACCCTTCCTGTTATTTGCCTACCTTTGTAGCCTGCCTTGTAACTGGGTGACGCAAGGCCATCAAGTACTTGGGGCTGCAGAGATGACTTCTTAGCGAGTATACATTATGAAATTAACCACGCTTAATATCATGTCTTAATGAAATACCCAGAAGTTTCTTTGAACCTCAACTGGTCTAATGACTATCAAAGAAGCAGAAAGATAAGCTTTCTGCTGGTAAACACCAGTATTTTTCACACATAGCCCAATCCCTCTACGGAAGAAAAACTAGCCAGTCTATGCTTTTGGTGATTTCACTGAAGGAAAAAGACCAAAGCCAAATATTTTCCACACATCCCTCTCACAGAACAAGCACTGTAGGTAGCCAGACAGTGTAATTCATTTAATTCTTCAAACATTTATCACCCAGCTGGAAAAAACTGCATTGCTTTATGTGGTAGCTACTTTGCATTTGTAAAAAACACAGCTGATTCAATTGAAAGAGCAGACTATTTGAAACTCAGATGCTTTTGCTTGGACACATGAAACTGCCTTATACTGGATTAGACCATAAATCCATCAAAATCAATATTCACTACTCAGACTGGCAGCGGCTCTCCAGGGTCTCAGGCAGAGGTCTTTCACACCACCAACTGGAGATGCCGGGGATTGAAACTGGGACCTTCTGCATGCCAAGCAGATGCTCTACCATTGAGCCATGGCCCCTCCCCCATTAAGGGTTAAAAAAAATAGAATCACTTTGCGCAGAACAGTGTGTCTTCAAGAACAGGAGCTTCCACATACTGATGTGCTCTATCCAGGTGAATTCAATTCAAGGAAGTTCCACAAATACAGTTGCACCAAATATGGTTGCACACTTCCTGAGAAGGCTCCCTGGGGTGGGGATTTCTGCTTGAATCAATTCCATTGCACTTATTGATTTCACCTTTTTGTCTGACTGGAAGTCAGGAATTTATTTGTCAAAGTGTTGTATCCCAGCGGCATTGTTAACAGTTCAGAACAATAAGTAAACCAGTTATATCCTGACGGATACAATGGTAGACAGTTTCAGATTTCTTCAACAAGCGGGAGAGCACAGACAATTCTAGTAAAGGGAAACCCTCTCTCTAGCCCGTGATCCTGAAACTAATGGATGTTGCTGATTTGGGTGGCCTGTGATACAAGACTTGAGATCACAGCCAATCATATCAGGGAATTCTCTCCGAGAAACACAGCACACCATAACAATGAAACGTGTTATGACACTGCGCAAATCTCGTTAAAACTGGCTCGTTGCTCATCCACTCCCCACCCCTGCCCCTGCGGTATAAAAGTCAACCATCAGACATCTTATATTAAGCACACAGATTCCACAGGGGAAAAGCTGAGATGGTCTCAAAAGAGATGCACAGTGGCGTTTTCTTGAACTTCAGTCTAAGGTTACCCTAATCAAGAGGTGGGTGGGCTGCCAAACACTACTGGCATATATGTGTTGGGGTATGCAAACATCAAGCAGGCACATTCCAAACTTAAAAAGGAACAGTATGAATGTAGCAGCTGGGATAATGCTCGATACAGGTCCGGGAAACAAGGACCGACACCACTTACCGAGCGTACAACATCAATGACGGGTGCCAACCCAGCCTCATTTTTTGCATAATTGAGCCTCGTCTGCTCACTGACGAGCGTCCAGAGTTTATCCAGATTGATGATCGGGCAGAAGTGCTGGTTCTTCTTCAAGTGGTAGTGCCTCATACCAACTTTCCCGAAATAACCAGGGTGACTGAGAAGAAAGCATACAACATATGATGACTCGTTTTGAAATACACGAGAGCAACTGTTTCGCTAGAGAATGCATAAATAAAATAGAACCTTGGGTTAATTTTATAGGCATTGAAAAAAAATCTATTTATAGCACCACTTCTGAAAGTCTTCTATGCCTGAGTCCGAAGGTTCTCTGGGTCGATCCACCCAGCTTCTGCACAGGTTCTTTTCCAGGCATCTAGATTGCCCTTGGTTGAAAGCCAGCATGAGGTAGTGGTTAAGAGTGACAGACTCTAATCATACACTTGGAAGGGGCCTCCAGGGTCATCTAGTCCAACCCCATGCACAATGGAGGAAATTAACAAATACCTCCCCCACAACCCCAGTGACCCCCGTTCCATGCCCAGAAGATGACCCCACCTCCCAGCATCCCTGGCCAAACTGGTGTGAAGAAAAATCGCTTTCTTACCCCAACGTGGCATTAAGCATTTCCCTAGGCATGTAAGAAAGGGTCAAAAGAACTAAGCACTGGTGCAACCCTTCCCGCTCTCCCTTTCATGATCTGCTTAAGTTCACAGAATCAGCATTGCTGTCAGATGGCAGTTTGGTGTAGTGGTTAAGTGTGCGGACTCTAATCTGGGAGAACCGGGTTTGATTCCCCACTCCTCCACTTGCACCTGGCTGGATGACCTTGGGCAAGCCGTAGTTCTGATAAGAGCTGTTCTTGAAAATGAGCCGTGTCTGTCAGAGCTCTCTCAGCCCCACCTGCCTCACAGGGTGTCTGTTCTGGGGAGGGGAAGGGAAAGGAGTTTGTAAGCCGCTCTGAGACTCCAAGTGAAGGGCGGGGTATAAATCCAATCTCTTCTTCTTCTTCTAGCATAAGAACATAAGAGACGCTAATGTTGGATCAGGCCAAAGGCCCATCCAGTCCAACACTCTGTGTCACACAGTGGCCAGAAATACCAGCTGCCATCAGGAGGTCCACCAGTGGGGCCAGGACATTAGAAGCCTTCCCACTGTTGACCCCCCCCCCCAAGCACCAAGAAGACAGAGCATCACTTGCCCCAGAGCCCCTATCTATATCTTGTGGCTAATAGCCACTGATGGACCTCTGCTCCATATGCTTATGACCTCTGGTTGAAACCCTCCAAAGGAGAGCCCAACACCTCCTGAGGAAGCCTGTTCTACTGAGGAATCTGGAGAACCTGGTTTGATTCTGCACTCCTCCACATGAAGCCAGCTGGGTGACCTTGGGCCAGTCATAGCTCTTTCAGAGCACTCCCAGCCCCCCCCCCAGTCTAGCTCACCACCTAGTGGCGCATTATGCTAAAATGACCTAGTACTTCAAATCTTAGGCTCTCCTGGCTATACTACACACAATGCCATTTGATAATAATTATTAATTGTCCTTGGTTCCCATACACCTTCTCTCCCCCCACCACTGCAGGCCAGCATGGGGTAGTGGTTAAAGTGTCAGATTAGGATCTGGTAAATCCAGGTTCGAATCCTGTTGTGCCATGGAATCTTGCAGGGTGATCTTGGGCCAGTCACACACTCTCAACCTGATCTACCTCACAGAGTTGTTGTGAAGATAAAATGGAGGAGAGGAGGAGGATGTAAGCTGCTTTGGGTCCCCAATGGGGTGAAAGGCAGGATATAAATAAAGTAAAATAAATCAATAAACTGACAGAAGGCCGGTTACCAAAGGCCAAAGCTCAATGATGCACATACATGCTGCACATACCGAAGTTCCAAACTGAAAACCTGGCTGCAGCCAGCAGTAGGCTTCAAAACATAAGCAAGACATCTGCAAAGTACTATGAACACTGAGGAGAAGCTCTTTAAGAAAAATACAAATAGCTGTGTCCATCCTCTTGAACGTACCACACCTCCCAGTTTGAGAAACAGCCGTCTGTTACTAACCTGGTGGCTGACTGTACTATTAAGAGCACAGCCAGTGAATAAAAGTCAGTTGTTACTCTTCGAGTACTATAGCACACCATGATAACGGGCAATATCTAGATGTGACTCTAGTCTCGGTCGTTTGTAGACAGGCGGGTTTTCCCTGCCCACGCTACAATTAAGGTAACGGATTACCTGCTAGAAATTATGTACAGAATTATTCCGAGGCCGAAAACCAAAGTAGAAGAACAGTTGGTTTTATACCCTGCTCTTCACTACCGGAAGGAATCTTGATGCGGGTTACAACAGGCACTCCGTGAGGTAGGTGGGGCTCAGAGAGCTCTGAGAGAATAGTGACATTGCTGTTAAGCAAGGTGAAGAGCTCAATCAAAAGGAATTAATTAATGCACATTTCTATAACTTCTGTAAATGGACTCTAAGGCTTTGCCGTTGGCAGATCATACGCTTCTTTCCCCTAAATACAGTTCACTAATTGACAACAGGTTTTGCTAGGGCTGGGTACGTAGTGTCCTTAGCAACTCAGTAAATTGTCCCAGCCCTGACCTGGATGGCCTAGGCTAGCTCAATCTCACCAGATCTCGGAAGCTAAGTAGGGTTGGTCCTGGTTATTATTTGGATGGGAGACCTCAAAGGAAGCCTAGGATCACTACACCAAGGCAAGCAATGGCAAACCACCTCTATTTGCCTCTTGTCTTGAAAACTACATGGGGATGCCATAAATCAGCTGTGACCTGACTGTACTTTACACACACATGATTGTCCCATCCTCCGCACCCCAGGTCTGCAGAGAAGGAACAGAGAGCTTAATTTTGAAAAGTAAAAGAACGGGTAGCTTACTATTTGTCAAAATTGATTCTATGGTGATGCATGCCTCCAGCATTACCACGTCCTCCAGGATGCTTCCTGTGCTTGCCTGAAGATTAATGAGAGATTAAAGTGAAGCGCAGCGTTGTCAATAAAGCACAGATTACTCAGAATGCTGTTAAACTGACTGACGTTCTGGCTTTGATTTTTGGAAGCCCTGAACTCCATTTCAACAGCCACCAAAGTAGCCAGTTCTAGTGTCTACCTCCCTGTCTGCCATATACAACAAGCACGCATTACCCCAGGAAGCAAGTTTGTGAGTTCTGGTCATATTACATTTCATGTTTATTGGATTTCCCTATGCAAAGCATTAACAATAAGGGTTCAGGCAGAGAAGCATTCTACGATTCAGGTGCATGAAATCAATCACACCATATGCCCCACTCTAGTTTGTCTCGGAACTGGAAAGTGTGAATTATGATTGGGCTACTGAAGCAAGATTTAGGAAATTAGAAACAAGCCAAAACACTAGGCAGACAAGTAGCTATCTTTTGTCCTGTTCATGCTTTACAATGTCCGGGTAAAGCACAAATGGTTGGGCTGAAACTGCTCCAAAGGCCATGTGGTACCAGGCGTTCTATATTATTTCAAAATGACTTGAAGCAAAGGACTCCTGTTACTTGTTAGTTTTTTGGCCCTAGTGGGTAATCCTACCTAAGCCATGCAGTGATGCTATGATGGGCCCCTTCCACTTCCCTCCCTCAGAGGCTAGTTTTTCCCTCCATTTTTCTGTCCCCTCACTGACTGAGCAGCCCTGGTAACATGTTTTCTTCTCCCCTGAAAAAACTTTGGCTGTCCCACCCTGTCAGTAAGATATATTTTGACTATTTGCTCAGCCCAGGAACCTGAGGGAAGGGATAGGATCACCCTTTAACTTAAACCCTTGATAATGGCACTTGAGACGCTTTTAAAATTCAAAAATAACATCAAAGAGAAAGGTCAGGTGAAAGCAGGGGCTGAAATTACTGAGGTAAAACTACTACAAGCATAGGCTTTTGATCTTATATATCAGGCTAATGAGAGGTTCTTAATTTATTTAGATCTTTATATTAAGAGGCTTTTGTTCCAGTGTTTTCCCAAACGCTCTATTTTCCTTTGAGAAATCACAGACTCTTTTGGTGCCCAGAACACCCAAGGCTCACTGGCTCTGTGAAAAATTAATCCTTCACAGTCCTTTAGTTGTAGGTTCAGCACTAAGCCTCTTGAAAAGCACAGTCCATCACAGATGCAAAACAAGTTCTATGTGATCAGTTAGTCTGCTATCCTTATATACTGTTTTGCTTAATAGTTCACTCCATTTGAGTTCTGAGAAGTTACATGTTTTGTTACAGTCCCTACATTAGTTACATGTTTTACAGAAAAAAGGTTCAAGCCCTGATTAGAAACATAGAACCATGAATACAAGGCATGGCCCGGAGGCAGACAGAGTCTTAAAGCAGTTCTTACTGACAGCTTGTGTTGGGGGGGGGGGCCCTGCAAGTTGATCATAATAAACTAGAAATGGCAATCATGGAAAAACAGCCATTGCTAGGGGACAAAACAATAGACAGATATGGACTGAGTCATTTGCTGTCACGGGACTACCCTAAAGATGGGACAGAAGCAATGCTCCCTCTAAGCTGTGGAGTCTTGTGACCAGAAATTCTATTTCGTGAGCTACTGGCATTAAAGTTGTGAGCGAGCGATTTGGCTACTGCATAAATTAGTTTGCTCTGGAGCCATCCTTCCTGAGCGAAGATAAAAATGTGTGAGCCAGAGGCTAGAAAACTGTGAGCTAGCTCACACTAACTCATCTTAGAGGGAACACTGGACAGAAGCTGCTTGCACCTGTCTTTATGGCAGATTTTTACAGATAAAATTATACAGATCACTCTTCCTTCAAGTTTATATTTGCCTCACCGATAATCTCTAGACAAAGCAATTTACCAAACAATGAAATAATCTCATGAGCCCTTGATACATACCAATACGACCATGGCCATGGCTGACATGACCTCTCAGTTTCCTGGTCTTCCTCAGTCTGGAAGGCTTAAGGGAAACAAAAACGTAATAGTAAGTATGAGATACATATACCTAATCAGGTGGGTAACAGGACCTCAGAAAAAATAGATTTTGGAGTCAAGCCACTTTTTTGAACACAGCAAGCCCTCATTTATTCTACTGGACCGAATCAGGCAATCAACATTTACCACTACAAGTTGTTTTTAAAACTTTTTGTTGCATTGAAACTGATTTGATTCGAAATATACTCTTATAGACATCCCAAGCTTGTAAAATATCTGATCTAGAAATATATTAACAGATCACAGGAAACATGCCAGATCTGTGTGTCTAGAAGCTGAAGGGAGTTCCAAAACACACACGCGGCCGTCTGAATCCGAAAGGCTGCCCCTGAGAAAACGATGTTGCAGTAAGGGGTCTTCTGCTCTCCTCCCCGCCAGAATCCATCTTACGGCTCCTGGCAACACTGCTCATTTTTTATGGTCTGCTATTCCTTTTTTTAAACAGCTCCACTGTACCCCCCCCCCCCCGCACCGCAGGGCTCTGGGAAGACGGCCGATGGACGTCTTACAAGCAGAGTAAGCCGTGTGGCTGTTTTAAAGGACCAGGTCTTAATTTCCTCCCACCCACGGTCGGGAGGAAAGCCGGAAAGCAAACGAGCGCAAGACAAGCCGGGCCGGCTGCTGTGGCGAACGAGGCTGTTCCTTAGGCGACGGGATGGATGCAGAGAGAGGACAGGTCCGGCCTTTGGGGTTAAGAGCTCCAAGTCACCAAGGGGGAAGGGAAGGACCACCACACCGCGCGTATCTCCGGGCCTGCGGGTCCCCCTCAGAGCCTCTTTCCAGAGCCCCGGCGCCAGCGAAGCACAGCGGGGCGCCCACTTAGCCGCTCTCCTCATCACCACCTCCCAACACGGCACTCCTCTCACCACCTACCATCTTGCCAGGGCGGAATGAAAAGAGAACGAGATCCCCCTCTCGCGAGGTTTCGTTCCCCAAAGGAATCGCCTCTCGCGATGCTTCGCTTCAGGCCGCCCAGAGAGGACAGCCGCACGCGAGTGGACTCTCGCGAGACTCCTCTGGTGTACTGGTGGTCACGTGACCTAGAGGAGCCCGCGTGGTCCTCTTCGTTAGGGAGAGGAAGGAACGGGAAGGAGCAAGAAGCGGGATTCTTATCATGGCGTAGATCGTCCCGGAGTTGCATATTTAAAATTTTAATCGGGCCGCTCTAGGCTTTGGCGATTCAAGGGAGGAAAGTGTCAGTCGCCTGAGTGGAAAACCAGGCCCGGAGATTGCAAGGGTGTGGGTTAGTTAGCCTTGTTCATATGTATAGATAGATAGATCTATATAGACATATATTTTGCCGTTTCCATTAACTGGGAAAGTAGCATGTGGCGGGAGAAGAGGCAGTCTGCCCCCAAATCTCTATGGTGCCCCATTCCATTAATTTTTATTGGTCGCCCCGCATGCTCAATTGGTTGCCGGAAGTGGCGTGTTGATTTCTTTGAAGATACCCCCGAGCTTCGGGCAACCCGGGGGGGAGAGAAAAGCGCATGCGTAGTGGGTATGCCGCGTTTCTGTTGCTGATGAAGTGGGAGAAATTGACGCAAGTGAGAGCGGCTGTGTGGTTCAGTGGTGTTTACTACCTGGCAAGAGTGTGCTGGATTGCATGGTGCACCCTGATCCGGCTTTACTCGGGAGAAATGAAAGGAGGATGTAAGCTTCACTTGGTTTACAGTGCGGGAGCAAAATTGCTTGCAGGTGGCTATGACAGGGATGGCATTTTGCCAGTTGTCGAACATCTTCCCTGGCCTCCTGTGTAGTGCAAAAATAAGTTTCAGAGATCCGTTGAGGGTCTCCCCCCACCCCCGACTCTGGCAGTTGGAGTTCAGTGGGGATTACTTTTGAGAAAAATTTCAGAGGCTAGCCCTGTTGGCTTGCAGAAGAGCAGGTGAGCTCACCTCCAGTAGCACCTCAGAGAGCAACAAGGTTTTTGAGGTATAAGCTTTTGAGAATTCAAACCTTGCATCTGATGAAGGGAGCTTTGACTCTTGAGTGCTTATGCTCCCCAAATCTTCTTGGTCTCAAAGGTGCTACTGGACTCAAATCTCAGAAAAGTGCCTCTGATTGCACTCTCAGCCTAGTTTGGTGCACATTCTTCTTTTCAGAGGTTAAGTGGAGGATGAAAGGTGTTGTCATAAAGGAATGAGTTGTCTTAATTCTTCATGCAAGATCAATAAACCCCAAAAGCTCAGGAATGCTGAGTGGAGCTCACAATACCCTTTGGTATATTTTTAATGAGTACTTAAAAACAACAGCCAGCTATTACCACCCACTTCTGGCTTTTCGCTGTTCCACATAAGCCCAGACAAATAAATCTCAAGATTTTTTCCTCACACACGTTAAGTACGTGACTTTGTACTGAGGTCTGCAAGAACAGAAACTGCCTGACCGTTGGGAAAAAAATCAAATACATTTTTGAGAATTTTCACAGCTCTGCCAGTCAGAGGCGATGAATGGTTTGGCAGCTTCATAACATGCATTATTGACATTTTTCTTTTGTGCTGGCCTGCCAACTAAGCAATCTTATTTGTTCCACAACCGGCTCCAAGGAAATTTTGGGGGCATATCTACAGCCCAGATATAACCTCCTTTAGTAACCATTCCCAATGGCCTATGGAAGATTGGGGAGGGGAGGTCTTCATATCTGTATGCACAGTTGAACAGCCTCTAGCACAGTTCCTGTGTACACATTTAATGGCCATTTTGGTAGCAAACGAATATTTATTTTGTTGAAGGCTTTCATGGCCGGAGTTCATTAGCTGTTGTAGATTTTCCGGGTTGTATGGCCATGGTCTTGGCATTGTAGGACCTGACGTTTCGCCAGTAGCTGTGACTGGCATCCTCAGAGGTATAACACAGAAAGATGGAGAGCCAATTTGGTGTAGTGGTTAAGTGCACAGACTCTAATCTGGGAGAACCAGGTTTGATTCCCCACTTCTCCACTTGCACCTGCTGGATGACCTTGGGCAAGCTGTAGTTCTGTCAGAGCTGTTCTTGAAAAAGAGCAGTTTCTGTCAGAGCTCTCTCAGCCCCACCTACCTCACAGGGTGTCTGTTGTGTGGAGGGGAAGGGAAAGGAGTTTCTAAGCAGCTCTGAGACTCCTTTGGGTAGTGAAGGGTAGGGTATAAATCCAATCTCCTCCTCTTTTTCTTCTTCTTACTCTCTGTGTCAAGACACAGAGAGTACTCCATCTTGATACAGAGAGTACTCCATCCTGACACAGAGAGTACTTCGTCTTTCTGTGTTATACCTCTGAGGATGCCAGTCACAGCTACTGGCAAGACATCAGGTCCTACAATGCCAAGACCACGGCCCCACAACCTGGAGAATCTACAACAGCTAAAATATTTATTTTGTTTAGATATTTATATCCCACTTTTCACCCCAGTGGAGATCCAAAGCCGCTTACAACATCATTCTCCCTACCTTCATTTTTATCCTCACCACAACAAGGCTGTGAGATAAGAGACAGAGATAGGCAGAGAGAGCGAGATCGAAGGTCAACCCAGCAAGCTTTCACGAAAGGGTTGGGATTCGAACCTGGGTTTTTGAGGTCTTAGGGCGTCCCTCTAACCACTACACAACACTGGTGCTATTGAGGGATGGCACAATATACCCTTTACTCTAGGTTTCAAGTCTCCAGCCCTAATCTTATTGCATTATTTTATCAAATGGCCCATCTGTCGATGGTATTGTGGAGTCCACCTTGAGTCCAAGTGAGAAAGGTGGGGTATAAACAATATAAAGTCTCTGCTCAGAGCAGGTTATTCTGAGCTTTATACAAGAATGGTTTATATAAACAGCTTTGTACAAGAATGGTTTGTCGAATCTGGGCAGGAAATTGAGGGCTGTTTATTATAACTGTAGCCCTGTTAACACTTACGAAAGAGTTTGCATAAGCACAATGACTGAGAAGTTGTATAAACTTGTTGGCTTGAACGAACGATTGGGGCTGGAAGTGTTAGCAAAAGGAAACAGAAATCAGCAAAGCAAGGAGAAGTGCCTTCGTCTGATGAAACAGAATGGAGCTTAAAGGATCGGGAGAACTCAGTTCGCTGGTGTAAACCTGATTGGAAAACTGGTTCGCTGGTGTAAACCTGATTGGAAAACCTTTGCACATCTTATCCGAAGCATGTAAACAAGATCATGGGTTTTATTCAGTTCAGATGTGAACAGTGCTGGCATGGGAGGGGAGTGCATTTAGGGGAGCTGTTATCACTGCCGTGTCCAAGGAAATGGTTCTTTTCTTCAAAGTGAACCCCAAGTCCTATCAGATCTAGGGATGCCGCCTTGGTCTTATGATATTGACAAACTGAATGGAAATTGGAGGAGGGGAGAAGAAAAGGAAATGAGTAATGCCTAAAAGGATTAAAGAACTCACTGTCTACACTCACTCCTGGCTGCACTCTTTAGGACAGTTTCCTCGGGGTAAGCCCAACTGAATAACGTGAGACTTACCTCTGAGTAGACTTAGCTTGCTCCTTGTGCGTGTGCACAGATTCCCCGAAAGGTTCCGAAGTAACTCTTTTGTTAAACATAAGCCGAGATCCACGATGCAATGAATAGCAGAAGAGGATTATGGGGGGGGGGGGGAATGAACAAATATGCCCAGACATGAATATAAAGTGAGCTAATGAAAGTGTTGTGGCACATTTGCAACAGTGCCACAGGTGCTTGAAATAAAGGTGATCCCTTTAATGGTGCAAACAAGCTGATCCATCCTGTCTTTCCATAGGGCTACTGCACAGCTTCCCTGCACGTGAGGAAGAAGCGGGGGAGTGGGGAGAGTTCCATGTATGGGAGCAGTACTCTTTGCAACAGAGGATAAGGCAGGGAGCGCTAGTATGTATTTAGTTGCGTACCTTATTTGTAGTCCCCCTTTCTCACTGGGGCCCAAGGCGGGTTTACAAGCTATAAAGAAGTGCAATCAGACATTATAAGGTCATGTAACAGGACTAGGGTTACAGACCCCCCCCCCTTAATAGTTATATTGCTTTTTTCCATTTCAGATGCATCTCAATAAACTCAGTTGTTTATTTGTTTAAACTCCCCTCGGTTATTGGGGAGGGGCTGTGGCTCAATGTTAGAGCATCTGCTTGGCATGCAGAAGGTCCCAGGTTCAATCCCAGGCTTCTCCAGTTAAAAGGATCAGATAGGAGGGGATGTAAAAGACATCATCAGTTTGAGTCCTTGGAGAGCCGCTGCCGGTCTGAGTAGACAACACTGATTATGATAGACCGATGGTCTGATTCAGTATAAGGCAGCGTCATAATGTTCATCTCCACTGACTGTTTTCCATCCCAGGCTCCTACAGCTCAGTTCTGTTCATCTTTACTCAGAAGTCTCAGTGAGGTCAGCTGGATTTACTCCCAAATAAGTGTACATAAATGCCCTGACCTGGGCAGCCTAGGCTAGCCCAGTCTCGTCAGGTCTCGGAAGCTAAGCAGGGTCGACCCTGGTTAGTATTTGAATGGGAGACCACCAAGGAACACCAGTCATGACACAGAGGCAGGCGAGGGCAAAGCCACCTCTGAATGTATCTTGCCTTGAAAACCCTATGGGGTCACCATAAGTGACCTGCCAGCAAAAATAACAACATTGGGTTGCAGCCCATGCTCCCTCTAACCTGTGGAGTCTTGTTGAGCAGAAATTCTACTGAGCTACTGGCATTAAAGTTGTGAGCGAGAGATCTGGGTAGTGCACAAATTAGTTTGCTCTGGAGCCCTCCTTCCTGAGCAAAAATGTGTGAGCTGGAGGCTAAAAAACTGTGAGCTAGCTCACACTAACTCAGCTTAGAGGGAACACCGGTTGCAGCTACAGCCATTGTGCCACAACCAGGGTATGATTTGCAGGGAATAAATCAATACTTGATAATAATGGAGCAACCAGTGACCTCGCAGATCCTAGTTCTGCACCGATTTTGGCCAGTAGCAGTGCTTCCCCTATTTGTGTCCAGGTAAATCCAGGTCTGTGAGGGCATGCAAAGCCCTCCATTCTTGTAGTTAGTTGTCTTGGACCGGAGCCTTCATACATCATTATTGATACTGAAATCCCTGGACCCCCTCACCAAGGCAAGCAGAGTGTGCTTTTTCTCTCTCCCATTCCAATTCCCTTCCTGGATTTACCTTCCATGTCTCTCTATCCGGCCCCTCATCTCTTAATTTCCCCCTTCCCCAGCCTTGGAGCAGCCAGCCTTATGGTCAACCAGTCTCTCCCCCCGCCCCCCCCCCCCCCCCCCAGTCTCTTCACCTGGCAAGGGGCTCTTTTCCTCCTTCTGTGTTTACCCCAGTGCACATTTTGGACCCTTCCGGGCAACTCTTCTCCTATCTCTTTTTCTCAGGTTACTTTCCATGAACTAACCACAAGGGAGGAACACAATTTGGGTTATAATTGGGCACTAATTTGAAGTATTACAACTAAATCCCAGGGCTGTGCAAATCTGAGTGGGATGGCCACAGTTAAACGACTCCATATTGTTGTCGGTGCCCCCAAGCCTGTAGCCGGGATTTTGTCATTCGGAGGGCCTTTAAATAAGTCGGGAGGCACTGATGTCATTTGGGGAAAGGGGTAGCTGCAGCGGAGGGTTAGATGGAAGTGATGGGGCTTTGGCAGGAAGTTGGGGGCCAGGCCCCAAAATGCCCCACTGTAGCTATGGGCCTGCAGTGCCCTGACCTGTCTGGTCCAGACTAGCCTTTTCTCATCAGATCTGAGAAGGTAGGCAGGGCTGGCCTAGGTTAGTATTTGGATGGGAGATCATAAAAAAAAGTCTTGGGTTGCTACACAGAGGCAGGCAATGGCAAACCACTTCTGTTTGTCTCCCCCCCCTTGAAAATCTCATATTTTAATTTAATTTTTAATTATTCTGAACAATATATTCAACAGTACATTCAGAACACATATTAATACCATGCAATAATCAACATTCTCAACCCGTAAGAGCCTTTTAAAAAATATAACAGATCTTTGCAATAAGAGTTGTTTGGAATCACTTCTTCTTCTGCTAGATATTCCACTGCTGGGAACCAAGTTTCTTGAAAATCTTTTTGGTGAGAGACTATTTTACCATATACAAAGTGTTCCCAGATTCTGTTTTGCCAACACTGCAGAGTAGGTTGATTTTTATTTTTTCAATATTGGGCTAATGTTATTCGTGCAATCAGCTGCAAATTGTTGGCACTTTGCACACCATTGTTGCTGGTTGAATAGTTCAGTTTTGCTGCCTTGACTACCACTGTTTTGCTTCCCTTCTTTCTGTTCTGTGTTGTTGTGAATATTTTGTGTGTGTGTGTATGTGCTTGTGAGCCTGGAAGTTGTGGTGACTTCTGGCGACCCCTAGTGGGGCTAGGGCATTTCAGAGAGGTGGCGTGATAACCTGCCTCTGCGTCCCAGTCCTGGTATTCCTAGGAGGTCACCCTTCCAAGTCCTTGCCGAGGTCTGCCCTGCTTAGCTTCCGCAATCTGACGAGATCAGGCTTGCCTGGGCTATCCAGGTCAGGGGACTCTATTTTGTATTGTTGACAGGGTAATGGCATTTCTTGTTGGTTAAGTGCAGTATCTGTCTCCCTTTCCCCCCGTTTCCCTTGGGAGGATTATTGCAGCAAACTGGAAACTGTGTAGGCAACAGACTTAAATGATCTCTTGCCCCAGAACTTGTATTCTAGTTGAACATACATGGACACATGGAACTGCCCCGTTATTGAAGCAAAACCTTGGTCCATCAAGGTCAATATCGTCCACTCAGACTGGCAGCCGCTCTCCAGGGTCTCAGGTAGAGATCTTTCACATCACCTACTGCTTGTTCCTGGAGATGCTGGAACCTTCTGCATGTCAAGCCGATGCTGTATCACCGGGCCATGGCCCCTCACCTGATGATTAGGTGGTAGCAAAATGAACAGGATTCTTGTGGCATTGTAAAGACGAACAAGATTTCACTGCAGCACCCTGACCTGGATAGCCCAGGCAAGCCTGATCTCATCGGATCTCGGGAGCGAAGCAGGGTCGACTCTGGCAAGTACTTGAATGGGAGACCTCCTTGGAATGCCAGAAGGTGGGAGGTGGGGGCAGGCTTTACTCAGCCACCTCTCTGAATATCCTCCAGGCCCCCAGGTGGGGTCATTCACCACCAGAGGTCGCCATGACTTCCAGGTGCACACACAGTCACATGCACATCTGAAAAATAAAAAAAAAAATACAAAAAACCCCCCAAAGAACAAAAAAGGAGATACTTCATTGTAGCATAAATTTTTGCAAACTTTCGCCCACCTTCTTAGATGCAGGGTTTTGTTTCCCTTGGATGAGAAAGCACTGATGGCTGAAGGGCGTCTTTGAAACAGTTGCTTTCTTTGCAGATATACAGAGTAGGAAACACGACAGCAGAATCCCCTGAGAAAGCTCCTGCATTGCGCAGTCTTCCTTCTTCGGCTGGCTCCAAGCTCTGTCTCCCTCTGCCCCTTCCAAGTGCAAAACGGATATTTCTCGTGCATTCTCGTGCATGCCATCTGCCAAACATGCTGTTACTCTAGACCCAGTGACAGTCATCGGGCCGCAGACTCACGACATCCAGATAAATGAATGCTGGCGGGCGGGTTGGCCTTCCTTTAGGGAATCATGGCTAATCCTTTGCATCTGGATCAAATGTCATGTTATCGCCCCACAGGGATTTTGCCCCATTACGGGCAAAAACTTCCAGACCGATCTCAATGGAGCGTGCTGTGTGAAGGAATAAAACAATACACTCTAAAGTGCAATATCCCCGCGATGTTTTCTGCTTTTTGGCACCGTCCCCCTTCCCTCACTTTTGTGACATTTTAATTAGGTGCTTCAGTTCAACTGCAGATGTTGAATCCCAAGCAAAGCTGTTAAAAAAAACTGACCTCCCCGAATCCACCTGCAATAGCAGTGCCTGCTCTTGAGCGCCACCTGCTGGAGCTTTCCTTATTAACCAGATTAAGTCCAGGTGGCTTGCAGCTCTGCCAGTGGTTTTACACCATTTAGGTATGGATCCATTTTCAGCCTATTTTTCCTATCAGTGCTCGGGGCAGCATACATGACTCTCCCAAAGAGTGATGAACACATGGAATTCACTGCCTCAGGAGGTGGTAGCGGCTACAAGCACGGACAGCTTCGTATCATCCACAAATTTAGCCACTTCACTGCTTACTCCCAACTCCAAATCATTAATGAACAAGTTAAAAAGCAGTGGACCAAGTACTGATCCCTGCGGTACCCCACTGCTTACCTCCCTCCACTGAGAAAATTGCCCATTTATACTCACTCTCTGTTTTCTATTAATTAGCCAGTTTTTGATCCATAAAAGGACTTGTCCTTTTATCCCATGATTTTTGAGCTTACTTAGGAGCCTTTGATGAGGAACTTTATCAAAAGCTTTCTGGAAGTCAAGGTAAACAATATCTATTGGATCCCCCTTGTCCACATGTTTGTTCACCCCCTCAAAAAACATTAACAGGTTAGTGAGACAAGATCTTCCCTTACAGAACCCATGCTGAGTCTGCCTCAATAGGTTTTGTTCATCTATGTGCCTACTAATTCTTTCCTTAATAATGGTTTCCACCAATTTACCCAGTATCGAATCTAGATCTATTCCTATAAGGTTGCAGGCATTTAAATTGATGATGAGATGGTACAATACCCCGAGCAAAATAAAACATATCTCCCCCACTTACCTCTTTGTTGGAGGAAATGTGGCGAATGTGGTTCATTTTTACACTGTTGGTGGGACTGTCGCATAGTAAAAGAGTTCTGGGGGAAAATAGTTATGCATATTAAGGATATAACGGGTTATGAGATTGCAAAAACCCTGGAACTAATTTTGTTGGATCTATGGACAGACAATACGATACCCAAAATACGACAAGAACTAATCTCCACCATGCTTTCAGCAGCCAAGACTTTGATAGCGTCCAGCTGGAAGGACTCAAACCCTATATCCATTGAATGATGGTTCATGAAGTTATGGGATTTATTAACAATGGATAAAATATCGGACTCTATACAAAGAACTGAAGAACAAGGACTTACCACAAATTTATTGGCCAAATGGTTACCGTTTTTGGATTATGTACACAATGAGGATTCATCATCCCGATGCAATATGCCCACAAAATACAAAGAAATACTTACCTGCTTATAAAACCTACTTGACTTTCGAAAATATTTTGTAATAACCACCTGGTTCATGGTTTATTGTTAATGGTTATAGTTAATTTGTTTTGTTATGTGTTTGTATTGTATTAGCAATGAAAATAAAAACATTTTTTTTTAAAAAAAGAACTCTCGAATGTATGCCATCTGGGCCTGGTGAGTTATCAGTTTTTAAGTTGTCTATCAGTTTTAGGACCTCCTCTCTCGTCACCTCAATCTGACTCAGGTCTTTCAACACCCCTCCTGAAATCAGCGGTTCTGGAGTGGGCAAGCACTTCTCATCTTCCACAATGAAGACAGAGGCAAAAAATGCATTTAGCTTCTCAGCCATTTCCCTACCATCCTTCAATACTCCTTTTACCCCTTGGTAATCCGGTTCGCCCGGATTAGAGTCCACACACTTAACCACTACACCAAACTAGGCTGCCAGGTGGAAGGATGGGGTGTTTTTTTGTTTTATTTTTCTCCCACTGTCACCACTGGGGGCTTGTTGGCAGCTCTAATGTACAGCAACAAGACCAGGACTCGCCATCATGTCCTGAGGAATTTTCCCTTCTCTTTCTAATTGGTTTCCTGTAACGCCTTTCGGGGCAGGGGATCCCCTGCTCTGGGGCCCCTCCC
Source organism: Gekko japonicus (assembly GCF_001447785.1). NCBI lineage: Eukaryota > Metazoa > Chordata > Lepidosauria > Squamata > Gekkonidae > Gekko > Gekko japonicus. The sequence goes on from NW_015164751.1 coordinate 28,836, forward strand.
CCTGGTGCTGATCAGCTAGCCAATGGGGGACTTACCAGCAGCAAACTGAGGCCTAGGCCTCTCTTGCTGGTGGTGTGGTAACATCACTTCTGGCACACACCAGAAGTGATGTCATCACATCGCTGGCGGCTTGGGGATGCTCTGGTATTTGAGCAAAAACTCTATGGTAAAAGCTACTTGTACCATAGAATTTTTGCTACTCTTTTGAGCAAGAGTAGCATTGTTATCTAAGGTTGCCAGGCCAGGCCTAGGCAGAAGCTCTAGGAGTGGGGAAATGGGGGGGGGTAATCATCTGTGTTATGACATCACTTCCAGGAAAACCCAGAAGGGACATTGAGTAGCTCTAGGAATCGCCAGGATCTCTGGTAAAATCACAGAGTTTTTGGCTGCTTTGGAGGGTAGAATCTGTGGCATCACATACCAGAGTGCCCCCATGTCATCGGTGATGTGATGATATTACTTCTGGTGCATTCCGGAAGTGACCTCACCACACTGCTAACAATAGCGGCCTAGGCCTACCGTTGTCCCCTCCCACCCACTTTCTAAACATTTTTCTTCTAAAAAATTGTACCATCCAGCCTGATGAAGAGTTCTGTTGAAATGGAAAGCTTGCACACTGCAATGTGCCATTTGGATGGTCCTATTAAAAGGCATTATGTGGCTTGGCATCTTGAAAGCGCCTCTGCAATCAGCTTATCTACTAAAAGCAGCAAGTCCATCTTTTCTCTGCCCAGAGAGGAACAGCGCCACCTTCCAGTTGCTGGCAGAGCCGGCTGGTGTGAACAGCATGGCTGCGAGAGCCCTGTTGGGAAATGGGGCCAGTCTGTCAGTTCCAGGTGCAGGGAGTTCGATCACCTTCACCTCTAACTGCGTCACTGTGTGTACATTTCAAATGAGGCCCCGGTGGTCTGGGTGTCTGAAACTGCCCAACCCGCTGGCAGCTTGCACACAACAGGAAAACCGTGAAGTGGGATTTGCTTGTAATTGGGAGCACAAGGCCTGGTCTGCGTCTCTCCACACGGCTGGGCTGCTTTGCATCTCCACGGGAGCCCAGAGATTCAGGTTGACGTTTTAATTAGCTACAGAGATGTTCGCAAGGTTGCCGCAAAGCAAAGAAGCGTGACTTGCACAAGGAAAAGGAAGCTGGGCAGACTGGCTGGATTTACAAGCCGGTCCGTCACTGAATTTGAGGTTCAGCTTTGTGTGCTGTTATACTTGCTAGAAAAGAAACTGGGCTGATGGACTGTCCACATTCACTCGATTGTAGTCTTTTTAGCATGCAGCGTGCTTTGCGGTCCTTATACGAAGCTATGTCATACTGGCAGACAAGCAGTTCTTCTGGGGTTGCCAACCGGCAGGTGGGCTTGGAGATCTCGAATTACAGCCAATCTCCAGAGGAGAGAGATCAGTTCCTGTGGAGGAAATGGCTGCTTTGGAGGGTGGAATCTGTTAGATCGCACTAACAAAGACTCGGAGAATGATTTCAGCTAAGTGATTCAGCTTTAATGAAGTAGCGAACAAACACTCAAACGCATTCAAAACCAGAACAGTTTAACATTGGGAGCTAGGCTCCTTTTAAACATTCCTGGGCTAACATAGCCACACCTATTTACAATAATCAACCAATAAGGTTGCTTAGATAAGGACCAATAGGAGTTCTTCCCGCTCAGGGACTGTGTGTTATTCTGATTGGTTGCTGGTAGAGGGCGACCAATCGTACGTTAGTTCGGAGGAGCCTTCGTCGGCTCGAAGCTTAACATTGAGTGTCAATGGGGCGATTCAAGTGATGATTTCAATACATCACAGAATCTGTGGCATCACATCCTGATGAGGTCCCTCCCCTCCCCAGACCCTGCCCTTCCGACAATTGGATGTTTCCAGTTTACAAAGTCTTAATATGATTTTGAAAGTTAAAAACATCGACAAACCTGGATAATTGGAATTATAGAATGAGCCTGAGCTTCAGTCACAAGCTCCATAGACTCTCACTATCTGAAAATCAACAGCCTGATTGGTTGCCGTTGTGCAATGGACCAATCAGGAAAGACTATGACTTTTCAGTAGGAACAAACCCTCTTGGTCCTAAGTGCTCACTTATGGTTGGACCTTACTGTTCTAGGGGTGTGGTTTAGCCAGTTCCAAACTGTATATAAATTGGGGTTCTGTGTGTTCTGTATGTTGTTGTGTTCTGTTCTAATAAACTGAAATCACTGGTTAAGAAAGAGCTGGCTGATCTCGAGTTACAACAGAAGTAAATAGTATTGTCTGCCTTTCGAGCTCAGCGCAGATTACACAATGTGAGTCAATGCAGTCAACAGGATGAGACCGCTAATAAGCAACGTAACAGGGCTGTGATTATAGAAATCAGAAACAAAGCATTAGACCTGAGATGTTATCGAATAAAATAAATAAATGTTAAAACAGTGCAGAAAATAGTATTGCATGAGTAGGAAACAATGCAACAGATAATATTTGCCACATAAGGTTGCCAGCCTCCAGGTGGGGCCTGGAGATCTCCCACTTTTACAATTGATCTCCAGTTGACAGAGAGCAGCTCCCCCGGAGAAAATGGCTGCTTTGAAAGGTGGACTCTATGGCATAGTACCCTGCTGAGGCCCCTCCCCTCCCCAAACCCCGCCCTCTCCCCGATCCACCCCCTAGGTCTCCAGGGATTTTTCAATCCAATCCACATCTCGAGTTACAACAGAAGTAAATAGTATTGTCTGCCTTTCGAGCTCAACGCAGATTACACAATGTGAGTCAATGCAGTCAACAGGATGACTAATAAGCAACGTAACAGGGCTGAGATTACAGAAATCAGAAACAAAGCAATAGAGTATTAGACCTGAAATGTTATCGAATAAAATAAATAAATGTTAAAACAGTGCAGAAAATAGTATTGCATGAGTAGGAAACAATGCAACAGATAATATTTGCCACATAAGGTTGCCAGCCTCCAGGTGGGGCCTGGAGATCTCCCACTTTTACAATTGATCTCCAGTTGACAGAGAGCAGCTCCCCCGGAGAAAATGGCTGCTTTGAAAGGTGGACTCTATGGCACAGTACCCTGCTGAGGCCCCTCCCCTCCTCAAACCCCGCCCTCTCCCAGATCCACCCCCAAAGTCTCCAGGTATTTCCCAACCCAGACTTGGCAACCCTAGTGCCACTGTACACCAGTGGTGCTTCTGATCTACCTATCACCTCTGACCCACACTTTGGGGTGTGTGGGTGTGACTGAGTGGATCACGTGCATTGGTCCTGGAAGTAAGTCCTGACATTTCAAAAATGCCTCAGGCCCTAGTTAGAAGTGATCTTTTCCATGTGTAACTCACAGGTACTACCTGGACTCTTAAACAATGTTTTCCAGACAGCCTTAATGTTCCAGTTTCATTTCCCTTTGATACCCCCCCCATTTCCTTCCCTTTGTTACCTTCCCTTCCATTCAGAAAGAGCAGGGGAGGGAAATTGAAAAACTGGGACATCAAGGAATTGCAAATGAAGCTGTGTGGAAATTAGGGTAGTCAGGTTCCCCCATCCCCAGCAGCAGGGGCTGGGGGATAGGGCTGCCAGATCCAGGTCGGGAAACTCCTGGAGATCTGGGGGTGGAGCCTGGGGAGGACAGGGGCCTCAGTGGGATACAATGCCGCAGAGTCCACCCTCCAAAGCATCCATTTTCTCCGGGGGAACTGATTTCTGGTGTCTGGAGATGAGCTGTCCTTCCAGGGGTTCCCCAGGCCCCAGCTGGAGGCTGCCATCCTGTTATGTCTTGGGACTGGAACATTCCAGGACTGTTTTTACCAGAGACAGGCTGAGCTTGGATCTCTAGAACAATAGCCCACCAGGACTCTGGAGGTGGCCAGTGAGGAATTAATGGGTCTGACAATGGCCTATCGTTGGTAGTTGTTTGGGAAGTGGGTGGAGTTGCATGCTATTTAAGGACTGTTGTCTGGCTGGGTCTTTGTATTGTTCTGGCTGAATCATTAATAAAGCTGAGCTGATCACCTAGCTTGGGGTCGGACCATCCATGAAACGAAGGGAAATGAAATTGGAACATTAAGGGTGTCTGGAAAACACTAATGTTGTGGCCATGGGGTCCTCCTCAGAGAGTCAAAAGATGTTGTTGATACCGCTGCAGTTTTGGGCAGTCATTGAGAGGCCAGTTGGTGACCTCGACACACCACAGGAAATGTCGTGTCTGGCACGGACCTCAGGTAGCAGACGTCAGGGGGAAACCTTCCCTTGCTGAGACGCTGAAGAATTGCTGCCTGTCGAGATTTGAAAATACTGAGCTAGACGGACCAGCTTGTAATGAAGCAAATTTGTGTGCTCATGTACATATTCTATTTTTGTTGAGTGCTCTTTTGTGAGTTTGACCCGGTTCCCTTTATTTCCTCTCTCATGGTTTGTCTTACTGGTTGTTGTTATTCCGTTTGAAGATTTGAAAATACTGAGCTAGACAGACCAGCTTGTAATGAAGCAGATTTGTGTGCTCATGTGTGTATTCTATTTTTGTTGAGCGCTCTTTTGTGAGTTTGCCCCGGTTCCCTTTATTTCCTCTGTCATGGTTTGTCTTACTGGTTGTTGTTATTCCGTTTCCCTGGGCCTAGGAAACATAATACACATCCCAAACAGCAAATCTCTTCCATGTGTCGTGTTTCTAGTATTGCAAAACTGCTACTGAAAAGTATGCAGACGGAGAGTGATTTCAGCTAAGCATACCTTTATTTAGTCCGGAACAAAGACACCTTGGCTGGCTCACAGGCCGCGTTATATTCCCTTGGAAAACCACCACCAAAACACATCCCACTCCCCGATAGGCTATTTACAGTAACCAAGAGACCTATTGGCCTCACGGTTTGGGTCCTAGCTATCTGATAGGGCCGGCTAGGATCCTTCTGGCCCATTGTCTTTAGATACGAAGCTTGAGGTTTTGTCCCTGGGCAAGTCCGGACATGCCCGGCCTTGTCAGGGCTGGATACACTACAGCTACTAAAATACTTATGTCAGCTGCCGGTGAGAGAACTATCCCCAGGTTGCCTGCAGTCCAATCTCCAAAACGGAGAGTTTCACAGAGGAGTGCAGTGGCTTGAGAGAGGCCTTTGGACCAGGAAGAAGGAAAATCGGAAGCCCCTTTTGTTTTTCTCTGTCTAGCAACGTGCTGTGAGGGCCAGGGAAGAGCGCTGATTGCAAAGTCCCCACATGTCTGTTTGCACAGTGGCTTGGAGTCTGTGGTGGATCAGGAGTTTCCTGCCTTCCCCCCCATCCTGTTGCATCCAAAAATGCTCCTCCAGAAGGTGCTGCTGGGGGACAGGTGACCCTCAGGAACAGTATGATGGGTGGACTGAGGGTCTGAAGTAGGAAGGGGTAAAATGCCCCCTTCTGAAATTAAAGGGAGGGGCTGTGACTCAGTAGGAGAGCATCTGCTTGGCATGCAGAAGGTCCCAGGTTCAATCCTGACCCCGGCATCTCCAGCTAAAAGGACCAGGCAGAAGAAGAGGAGGAGGAGGAGATTGGATTTATACCCCACCCTTCACTACCCAAAGGAGTCTTGGAGCAGTTTACAATCCCTTTCCCTCCCCCTCCCCACAACAGACACCCTGTGAGGTGGGTGGGGCTGAGAGAGCTCTTTTGAGAACTGCTCTTGAGAGAACAGCTCTGAGAGAATTTGTGGAGGAGTGGGGAATCAAACCCAGTTCTCCCAGATTAGAGTCCATGCTCCTAACCATTACACCAAACTGGCTTTCTCCAGATGGTCTCTCTGATCTCCAGGTGACAGAGGTCGGTTCACCTGGAAAAAATGGCCGCTTTGGAATCTACTGAGGTCCCACCCCTCCACAAACCCTGTCCTCCTCAGGCTCCACCCACAAAATCTCCAGGTATTTCCCAAGCCAGAGGGGTAACCTTACTGTGGGATTGAAGGAAGTGTCTCTGTTTCAGAATGAGAGAGTTTTCTGATTGTCATACTTCTAACACTTTGCTGGGTTGTTCAAGTCCCACGTGTTGCTTAGTTCGCTGAGTTCCTTTTAATTTCCCCAACTCCAAGTGAGAGGCTTCCAAAGATGGGAATTCCCTCAATATTTGGACAATTTACACTGGGATTGAGTTTGCATGGATTTCAACTTGTTGAAAGAAATCTCTTTCCCCTTTTGCTGATTTTAATCTCTCACAGGTTTTGTTCCAAACATCTTCTTTTCAAAATTGCTAGAGTTTCTGAGTTGAAGATCAAATTACTCTCCAGACCTGCCCCATTTAGTGGCTGGTAATAATTATCCAAGTGGAAGGGGCAGTTTTTGTCTAAGCAACCAGCAATCTAAATTCTTGCTTTCTATCCATTCAGCTCATAAAACCCTCAGCTGGGCCGTGGACAATGGCCAGAAGGACTCTGGGATCATATATAATCCCCGCTCCATAAACCGAATGCATCATTTTATTACTTACAGCTCCTGCCATTCATTCATTCATTCATTCATTCATTCATTCATTCATTCATTCCTTTTGGAAAGCTGCTGGAGTGAGAGGCGTACGTGCTTGTGCTTCCGGATCGACATTATGCGTCTTGCATGGTAGTTTGGGGTGTTTGATCATTCACTGGTCATTCACTGCTTTGGTTTTCAGCTCATCTGCAAACTGCAAGCAGAAAAAAATGAATATTTGAAGAGTTGTTTGTTTCTATTTTTGCCATTTGCACGTGCTTGGTTTTGCAGAACAGCACATGCGTGTTCTCTGGCTTCCCCAGGGCTTCCCCAACTGCTGCCGCCGCCATCGCCCCTTCCCATCTGCTTTTTGCTGCATTCTACGTAAAACATTCACATTTCACTGCTAGTGACTCACCGATGAGAGGTCTCTCCCTTTGTCCCTTGCGTCATGTGACTCATTGTTCGTTAATGGCAAAGGTAGGCAGGTGGTGTGAGACTCCATGTGTGCATGCACGTTTTTGGAGTGTCTCGTGGGAATTTTATTTTTAAACCCCTCCCCCCCACCCCTGACCGGAATGGCCCAGGCTAGCCTGATCTCAACAGATCTCTGCAGCCTTGTCCCCAGCCCGCCGACCACCCAGCAGTTCGAAAGCTTCGGCGAGTAGATAAAATGGGTACCACTCCTTAGAGAGGGTGGGCACACTAAACCCCCCTGGTGGGGGAGGTGTTAGCCGGCGAACGGAATGTCCAGCGCGTAAGACCGAAAAGCCTAGAAAGAACTCTTCGGCATCAAGGAAGCCTGTAATGGGCCGTCCGGCCAGGCGGTGGCAGTGCTGCGCTGCAACTTGAAGCAGTCTGGAGAAAGCTGACAACATCAAGCCATGCCGAGGGGAAAATGCCGCTGGAACACATCTGACCTTACAGCTGAACAAACTCCCCGTCGGCTGCGAATGTGTGTGATTTAAAGATTATATGTTGTCCTCCCTTACCCCTTGAATCATTGTTAGTCCTGTGTGTATTTGAGTAACTGTAAATCGCTCAGAGCCAGCAAGGTCTGCAGGATTGAGCGATTAATAAATTGAAAGATTAAAGATTAGGGCAGCCCTGTTTAGTACTTGGGTGGGAAACCAACAAGGAAGTCCGGGGTCACTAGGGAGAGGAAGTCAATGGCAAACCACCTCTGTTCATCTCTAACCTTGACAGCCTTGGGGGATCAACATAAGTTGGCTGTGACTTCAGGGCAGTTTCCACCACCTCCCCCACTGTACTTAGGTCATTTATTATCTGCCCTTCTCGTTGAGACTGAAGGTGGATTTAGAGTTGCCAGCCTTCAGGTGGCACCTGGAGATCTCCTGCATTTACAGTTGCTCTCCAGGCAACCAAGATCAGTTCCCCTTTGGAGGGTGGACTCTATGGCATTGAGGGCCAGTTTGGTGTAGTGGTTAAGAGTGGTGGACTCTAATCTGGAGAACCAGGTTTGATTCCCTGCTCCTCCACATGCAGCCAAATGAGTGACTTTGCGTCAGACCCAGTTCTCTCAGAGCTGTTCTCTCAAGAGCAGTCCTTGAAAGAGCTCTCTCAGCCCCACCAACCTCACAGGGTGTCTGTTGTGGGGAGGGGAAGGGAAAGGAGATTGGAAGCCACTCCTCCTCCTCTTTCTCCTTCTTCTGTTGTGTTTCCATGACACTGATGGGTCCTGTTTCCAAGGCAACTGGTGAGTCATCTTGGCGAATGAGTCACCATTAGCAAATCAGAACAAGATGCTCCTTCTGGGCTCTGTGTGAAATTAATTTCATCAGAAAGCACCGGAGAGCTAATTTCTGAACACACAAATCAGACCCAGCAGCCTGTCAAGGTCAGTGTTGTCTCACCAGTTAGGCAGCAGCTTTCCAAGGATTCAGGCAGAGGTCTTCCACATCATCTACTACAACTGATGCTTTTGTAATTGGAGGTGCAAGGTGTGTATGTGTATTTGGACCTGGGACCATGAGCTTGCAAAGAGATGCTCTCCCACCAAGCCACACTGTAGCAAATAGAAGGTGGTTTCCAGCACTGGTGATGTTATGTACTCCAACTGATCCTTATTACCAGTGACAGTTCTGGTTGTCTGATGCCTGTCCCTGGAAAACCACAGAACAAAGTTCGAGTTCTCTTCATCTTAGACAAAACAGCCAGTTAGCTCAAAAAATGCGGGTTTTGCTTGTGGATGCAGAATGCATACAGAATACACAAATAAATAAACCAGAGAGTAAAAAACCAGTGCAGAAGGAATGCATGCAACTGCCAAGACAACCTGTAACGATTCCTTGTTTATAGGTGTGTGTGTGTCTTTAAAAGTTGGTTGCATGGCTGTATGAAAGTCTAGTGTGGTTGAAACAGGCAAGTGGTATGATTGGTGAGTGACAAAGAGGGGGAGGGGATTTGGAAATGATTCTGTGTGGATGAGCAGATATGTCAGTCAAGAGTGTCAGTTAGTGAGATGACTGTTGAGAAAGACAGTTGTCAGTTAAGTTCTGTCTCTGAGTGGAAGGAGACTCTTCCCTGTGTGGGATAATTTGGTTCTGTGTAGTAAAAGAGTTAAGCTATGTATGAGAGAGAAGAAGCTTCCCTGTGTGGGTTGTTAAGTTCTATGTCTTAGAGTTGAATAAGACAGTTGATAAGTTAAGAGCATTCTGAAGTCTGAAAGAGAGAAACAGTAAACTTGCATGACCTTGAGTTTATGTTACAAAGTTGCTTGAAACCTCCCTGTCAGTAAAGGAGAAGCGTGTGAGAGACACCAAGCAATTGTTCAAATCATTCCCAGTACTGTTTACATGTTCTACCCTCATTTTTACGCTTTATTTAAATAAATTTTATTTCATTCAAGTATACCAGCTCTGGAAAGAATATTCCTCAGACCACATAGACCTTCGTGAACGCCTAAACCCTCGGTATACCTACCCAGTGATAGATAATATATTATAAAGGTTTGGAAAGCCTTATAAATTTCCTGGTGGCAGCCAGATTACCCAGTAGAGATAAACATAAAGAACATTTTTAAAGGGAAACCAGACCTCCCCAAATAAGGGGTCGTCACACAACCCTTAAGGCTTGACTCCTCAGATTCTCTGGAGCAAGCTGTCCGTGCAGAAAAGGCCAAAGTGCCCTCTGCTGTGCTAATTTTTTGATCCAGACAAAAGGCCATCTCTTGGCTGTTAAATATAAAGATCACATGCTGGAGACCAAGAATGTTGTCTTCATTCTTAGCTTATGATCACCCTAAGGTATTTGGCTGCCTGTTGCTGGAAACAGGATAGTAAATGAAGTGGGCCGAGCAGGGCAATTCCGATGTTCTTAAGCCATTGTGGGAAGTGCCATCAAGTCACGGCCAACTTATGGTGACCCCATAGGGTTTTCAAGGCAAGAGAGGAACAGAGATGGTTTGCCATTGCCTGCCTCTGTGTAGCGACCCTGGACTTCCTTGGAGGTTTCCCATCCAAATAGCTTCTGAGATCTGACAAGATCTGCTTAGCCTGGGCCTTCCAGGTCAGGGCTATCCCATTTTATATATACATAAATATCCTAGCAAGTGACCGAACTGTGTTCTTCCAACATCAGCACACTGAGACACCACACCTGGTTGCTTAACATGAACTCCTTTCTCTAGCTTCAGTAAGGAAACAGGTTTTCTTTCCCATACTTTCCCAGTAAGGACACAGGCTTTCTTTAGAAAAGAAAGGATAGACACAACACCTCCACTGTACTTCGCAACATGGGTACAGAAGCATTGTCTCTGAGCACATAAACAAAACAGAGAAACGTGTTTTCCCCATTTTCTGCTGGTCAAAAACATTGGCTATCCTGATGTTGAAAACAGCCCTTATTGGCCTAGAAGCCGTTCGGTGTGAATCTCTGAAGCTGCTCAAGCACACGGTTATGCTTATGAAAATGCCAGCGGTGCAGAACAGTGAATGCAAATCGCCAGGGGATATTAATGAAAACCACTGGGATGGGAACCCCAAAGCAGTTAGTGTGGCGGAGAGTTGAAAGGGAAGCGAAAACTAGTGTGCCTGCAAAACCTGGTGCCCTCCCAAACATGAAACCCATGTTTAACTTCAGACTCTCTAATGAGTAACAGCCATCCTGTCGAAAGAGCTTATTGGAGACACAACCAGTTTGGAATGGTCTTCCTACCATCTCCCCCTCTCTCTTTTTGGACAGGGCAGCTGTGATTTGCTGTTTTCAAAAACAAAAGCTGTGTAATACTTTTTGTTAAATCGACCACAAGGACCCACTGTGGTGTGAAAGCCCTTGAGGTCAATGGAATTCATAATCAGGTTGGATGTTGTTTGAAAACAAAAAGGCAGGTACCCATTTATCTACTTGCTAGGCTTTCGAACCGCTGGGTAGGCGGAAAACAAACAAAAGTGTGTGTGTGTATGGGAAGGGTCTTCCAGGCTATGATTTAAAGGGTGCCATTTTGTGTTTGGGGAAGGATGCTCAGCTGATTTCAATGGCTGCAGGGTGTGGCTAGTATTCCCATAGCATTCTGGGAAGAAGGAAGGAAACTTCTAGGGTTGCCAGGTCTGGGTTGTGAAATTCCTGGAGATCTTGGGGATGGAGACTGGGAAGGGCAGGGTTTGGGGAGAGGGGAGAGCTCAGGTATAATTGCTGGAAGTGAAGACACTGTCCCCTGCCTCAGCCTCCAAACTTCATGGCAAGAGAATTAGATAGTCACACTGACTTTTCCTTCCTGTGTTTACTTTCCTGTCACTATCGCTTTGATATGTAGAATGGAGATCTCAGGGAACAACTTCCTTCCTTCCCTTCATTCTCTCCCCGGAACTTGTCTCCCCTTCCTCCTGCATGCACCAAGAGGGAGGACACGCTGCCCCCATCTTGGCACCTTGAGTCAGATCCTCTCACCATCTGAGTCCATCCTTAGTTATACTAGAATACTATCCTATCTCTCATCTTTCCTATCCAGATTGACTCCCTCAAAACATGTTCTAATAGTGGCATGCCTAGCCTATTTGGCGCTCGGGGTGGATAATTTTTTAGCTCCTCCATCCTCTGTTTTTTTGCCATCAGGTCACAGCTGAATTATGGTGACCCCATAGGGTTTTCAAGGCAAGAGATGTTCAGAGGTGGGTTGCCATTGCCTGCCTCCACATCGGCCCTGCTTAACTTCTGAGATCTGACCGGAGGAGGGGGCACAGAAAAATTAGGTGAAAGAAGACAGAAATGAATGAGAAATGTGTAGGGGAAAAGTAGAGAAATTAAGAGAAGGAAAGGTTGTTTCATCTTGCTGCAACACCCTAACTACTGCTTTGCAAGATCTGGCTGAGCTGGGTGTAAGGAAAGGGAGAGAGAAAAGCGAGACATGTTGAACTGAAACATATGGAACCCTAAATGTGTTTTTAAATAGCCATCTATTTCCAGCCATTAAATAGTGGAATCCAATCCAACTGTTGTAATTCCTAACTAGGGTCTTTTTGAAAGAAAATAAAATACCAGATAGACACAGAGAAATCCAATTTAAAAATCCATTTTGGCAGAATAAGCCAAAATGATTTCCTTTTAATTACCCTTTCCCCAACACATCTCTTTCCTGCGCCCCCTTCCTTTTTTTTAACATGTGTGGGTGATAAGGTCGCAAAATAAAAAGCAGAGCAGAGTGATCCCAATGTAAATTGTGCTTGTCAGAAGAATCCCCCCCCCCTGAAGAACAATGTGTGTACAGGAAAGCTTATACCTTGAATAAAACTTCATTGGTCTTAAAGGTGCCACTGTACTCGAACTTTGTTCTCTCTGGCAATTACTGTAGCAACTATCAGTATGATCTGTTAAGGAAGTCTGCTTGAGTCTTGGAGAAAAAGGCACTTAGCTGATCCTAGAGCTTTTTGCTATATTCAGACTTCCCTACGCCCCTAGTGGCTGCAGCCAGAACTGAATCTTAAAAATAAAAGGGAAGATGTTTGGCTGGAGGCAGCAGGACAATGCTGGCTTTTAGGGCCCCCTTCAAAGGCCTTCCTTAAACTGTGCCCCAGGTAGACTGCACCCCCCACACCTCCTTAGTACACCACTGCTAATAGTTTTGTAACAATTATGTAAGACCATCATTTGTTAATCATCATTCCTATATCCTGTAGAAAACTTCAGTGAAAGAAACTGGTCTAGACTTATCAAAATACACACCAAATCAAAAATCTAGCTAATATGCAAAAGAGCAGCAGAGCTTGTTTCAATCTGTGCGGATCCTCGAATCTCTCAAGCCCTTGGAAGTAAACGTTAAAGTTCAGAACTTGTAAGCTTTTCATCTTCCAGAAACAGGCTCCAAGTAGAAGGTTGATGGCAATATTTTAAAGGTTATATTGAATTTTCCTTAAATAATAAAATACATGTTTCACACGGTAAATTTTGTCATGACATGCTATGTGTGAGGATCATACATGACTGAAATTACCTTTTGTTTTCAGATTTACTGGTAACATTATTATTATGGTTATTTATTCTGTGGTTGTTATTTACAAAATGTATCCCTTGCCTCTCAAAAACGGAGTTGGCCTGCTCTTGTGTCATCAGTGTCAATTGGATCTGCAAAACTTTTCATGTCATAGATAACAAACATAGGTGCCTTCGAAACTGAGCTTTTCCTCCACTTTCTCTCCCAACTGCATTTTTTTGTTTGTTTCCAAAACATTGTGCTTATTTGGAGTATGATGTGTGTGTCTCCCAGAGTTTTCTCCTTTAAGCCAGAACAAGCCCACCCCCCAACTGCCTCTTGGGCCCTTTCCGCACTTGGACCTCTCCCCGGGTTTTCTCTGTGTTTGACTCACAGACATTTAACTTGCTATTTTCTCTGTTTATCGATTGTTTTCTGCACTAATTTTGTCCCGCTCCAATTTGCTTGCCCGCCCTGGGTTATGAATTCTGCATTGCAAACAGTAAACCCGGGTTTAATGTCCTAGGTATGGCAGGAAAGGGGCGGGAAGGAGTGAAACCAAGGTAAAAATTCGACACTTAAATTTGCACCGGGGCCACTCCGGATCGAGGAAAAGCCCACGACAAAACAGGATCCATATACCCCAGGGCAACAACGGTCCGAACCCAGGGCGACCACAATATAATGCAGAATTGACAAAAAACCTAGGTTAAAAGAGGGGTGAACTCGAGTGTAGTGTAGAATAGCTTGTAGGAGAAAGTGCTGAACCAGGATTAAAGGTCTAGTGCGGAGAGGGGCCTGGTGTGGCTCAAAGGGGAAATTGCATGGTGTCTTGTGAAACCACAGCCAATCCAGGGACAGGGAAGAAGGAGCTTCCAGATGGCAGAGCCAAGCTTTGCTGTTCTCTCACCCTTTCAGCTGAGCCACTAGGAGGAGGGGGGAAGGGGAAATTGTCATGCCTTGGGAATAGGGTTGCCAACACCGAGTTAGGGAAAATACCTGGAGATTTGGAGGGTGGATCATTGGGAGAGCAACGTTTGGGGTGGAGAGGGACCTCAGCAGGGTACAATGCTATAGAGTCCACCCTCCAAAGAAGCCATTTTCTCCAGTGGAACTGATCTCTCTTGTCTGGAGATCAGTTGTAATAGTAGGAGATCTCCAGTCCCATCTGGAGGTAGGCAATCCTGTTTGGGGCAGCAAAATTCTAATTGTGTTGGTGCTTTTGTACCTATGCAGTGGAAAGGAAGGGGCAGCGATAGAAACGAGGAGTGGGGGAAACAGGGCGTGTGGATGCCATCCCCTCGCTTCCAGGGCAGGTTGATAGTCAGGGACCCCACCAGGGCAAGGCTCATAACAACTGCCCCAGTTGCCCCATGGCTGCTGTAAAGGGGATAGAGACTTACATTTTTTTTAAGGAAAAAATGGAATCTGGGAATTCAAAGAATCTGATAAGCAGGTGGTTATACTGTTATAATGATGTTCAATGGCTGATTTAAAAAACCTGAAAAAGCCCTGATTGTGTGTGGGGTGCACTGCTGGGGGGCCAGGGCAGAGAACATATGGAAGTGACATGAAGCTGGGTGGGATTGCTAATTCTGAAGAAGACAGAGTCAAAATTCAAAATGATCTTGATAGGCTGGAACAGTGGGCTGAGAGAAATAAAATGAATTTCAATAGAGAGAAGTGCAAAGTCTTACACTTAGGTACAAAAAATTAAAGGCACAGATATAGAATGGGAGGGACTTGGCTTGACAGCAGCACATGCTAAACATCACAAGCTAAACATGAGCCTGCAGTGCGATGTGACTGCAAAGAAAGCAAATGCAATCTTAGGATGCATTACGGAAGCATTGTGTTCAGATCACGGGAGGTGGTAGTTCCACTCTATTCTGCTATGGTCAGGCCTCACCTGGAGTACTGTGTCCAGTTTTGGGCACCACATTTTAGGAAGGATGCTGACAAACTCGAGCGTGTCCAGAAGAGGGCAACCAGGACGGTGAGAGGGCTGGAATCCAAGTCTTATGAGGAAAGGCTGAAAGAGTTGGGTATGTTTAGCCTGGGAAAGAGAAGGCTTAGAGGGGACATGATTGCAGTCTTCAAGTATTTGAAGGGCTGTCATGTAGAAGATGGAGCAGATCTATTCTCTCTTGCTCCGGATTGCAAGACTAGATCTAATGGGTGGAAATTACAAGGGAGTCGTTACTGGCTAAATATCAGGAGAAACTTCCTAACTGTAAGAGTTGTTGAGCAGTGGAACAGTCTGCCTCGGGAGGTGGTGGATGCTCTTTTGCTGGACGTTTTCAAGCAGAGGCTGGATGACCATCTTTCAGGCTATCCTTCAGCTATGCTCCTGCAGAGTGCAGGGGGTTGGACCAGATGACCTGCAAGGTCCCTTCCAACTCTAACATTCTATGATTCTAAGTGCTGTGTGAAATGCTGTCAAGTTGCAGCCAAGTCATGGGGATCCCATAGGGTCTTCAAGGCAAGAGACTATCAGAAGTGGTTTGCCATTGCGTGCCTCTGCATAGCAACCCTGGAATTCTGTTGCCAGAGGCACTGCCTTTACTCTCAGGTAGCCCCCAATAGCAGGAGCACCCCACTACTGACCTGAACCAAAGTCCCCAAAAGTCAAGCACTCTCAGCTTGAGCCACAGTCAGTCTGCAACCAGTCTGCAAAAAGGGATTTCATATTCAG
>NW_015164751.1:44818-109738 GCF_001447785.1 Gekko japonicus
AACGTTTGTGTTTAGGTTATAATCCCTTCTTCATGGACCTCTGCACATCTGGACAGGTAGCATCACCCCATAACTGAACCCTCTAATTGCTATCAATCACCTCTGCTTTCTTAGTTCTGTATTGTGTGTGTGAATGCTTGATTTTATTTTTGTATGTTTAAGAATCCTTCAGTAAAGAAATCATTGCTTTAGTAATCTAGCCTCTGCATCTATTTCTGGGACTAGAAAATCAAACTCCCGTATACACAGGTTCTGATCCTATATTTAATGCCTTTTGCTATTTAATACTCGTAATTCCCCACATTTATCAATAAATTAAGGCGATTTGGCTAACAATTCCTTGGTGATCTCCCATCTGATTACTAACTGGGGCTGACCCTGCTTCACTTCTGAGATATGACGAGATCAGTCTAGCCTGGGACAACCATATGCAGTAATATGCATATGCAGGCACTTATTTATATAAACAATTATTTGGGAGTAAACTTAGTACTTAAAGACAACTCTAGTGAAAACCAAGAGGCTTCGGGGCATGTTTGTGTGTTACATTTTTCTACACTACGATAATGTCCCCAGATGTTCTGTTGAACAGGGCCTTACACCAGGAATCTTTTTCCTTTTTTTTTTTTGCTGGATAGTTAGGTGTGAGATTCAATGTCCCTGTCCCAGAAGTAAACGCTGCTATCCGATTCATCCCAAGAGACTGATGCGAGACAGTCTGGGCTACATCCTGAAGAGGTTTGATGCTTCTGGCCAGACTTCTCTCAGATGAATTTAACCGGCTTTAGGGCTTGTTTTGCTTCCACGTGCTTTGACGGAATTACTTCTATTGCTGTTGGAAAGGCACACACACACTTACTGGGGCAAAGTCGCTGAGATTTATTTGCTTAGTTTGATGGTGATCTATATAACAGGCTTGCCTGCAAGTTCTCATTCTTGTTTCATTTCAGCTGTCGCTCGTCTCAAATAAAACCTCCTGATCATTTGGTGCCTGAAACAATAAGACTGTTAATACAGGGACGCCAGTACAGTATCTCTACTCCCACCCTGGCTTTACTTTGTCTGGGGCTGGGGACCCCTAACACCACCTCTGCACTTACCAAGGCCAGCAGACAGGCCGTCCCGACTCTGTGCCATGTTCCTCCCTTTCTTAGTATGCACATCATTGCATATGCCATAGGGGGCCCTCAGTGCGGAGGTGCGATTCCTCATTTATGTGCAAGGGAAACAAACAGCAAAAAAAGGAGACTCACCCACGGTTGCGTCTGATCACACAGTAATGGGCTGTGCCCAAAGCTTCAAAGGGCTGTGTGATTTTGCAACTGTGTGTTAAATTCCTCCAGAGGGAATAGCCGCACTTCCCCTCTGCTCCAACTGGTGCGTGTGACCGCAGCCATCATCTCATTGCCTGCTGGGATTATGGAGCAAGACTCAGGATATTCCAAGAACTTTTTTGCATCAAAAGTTGATGTTTCTTTGGGCTGCTGACTTCATGGCCAGGTTGCTCTTGTGACTGGGGTTTCAGACTGGCCAAAGGCCACCCATTATTTCCCTGGGTCTGGCTTATACTTGTAACATGCCCCTGCTCCCCCACCTTCCTTGGTCCCATGCCATAGATTAGGGGTACCCAAGTTTTGTGAGCCAGTGGGCACCTTTGAAATTCTGACACAGGGTGGTGGGCACCAGTGTTCCCTGCAAGCTGAGTTAGTGTGAGCTAGCTCACAGTTTTTTAGCCTCCGGCTCACACATTTTTGTCTTCGCTCAGGAAGGATGGCTCCAGAGCAAACTAACTGATGCAGCGGCCAAATCGCTCGCTCACAACTTTCATGCCAGTAGCTCACGGAGTAGAGCTTCAAAGGGAGGTGTGATCTTGCAGCTATGTGTCAAATTCCTCCGGGGGGAATATCCTCACTTCCCCTCTGCTTCAACTGGTGCATGTGACCGCAGCCACCATCTCATTGCCTGCTGGGATTATGGAGCAAGACTCAGGATATTCCAAGAACTTTTTTGCATCAAAAGTTGATGTTTCTTTGGGCTGCTGACTTCATGGCCAGGTTGCTCTTGTGACTGGGGTTTCAGACTGGCCAAAGGCCACCCATTATTTCCCTGGGTCTGGCTTATACTTGTAACACGCCCCTGCTCCCCCACCTTCCTTGGTCCCATGCCATAGATTAGGGGTACCCAAGTTTTGTGAGCCAGTGGGCACCTTTGAAATTCTGACACAGGGTGGTGGGCACCAGTGTTCCCTGCAAGCTGAGTTAGTGTGAGCTAGCTCACAGTTTTTTAGCCTCCGGCTCACACATTTTTGTCTTCGCTCAGGAAGGATGGCTCCAGAGCAAACTAACTGATGCAGCGGCCAAATCGCTCGCTCACAACTTTCATGCCAGTAGCTCACGGAGTAGAATTTTTCCTCACAAGACTCCACAGCTTAGAGGGAACATTGGTGGGCACAATCACAGAATGTTAGAGAGTGAGTTTATGCACAGCTCTAACAGTAACTCCATAGCGTTTCAGGCAGAAGTTCTGTTTAACAGAGCGCCTTTTGAAATTAACATATTGTTTTATATTTATTTAATTTGTACCCCGCCATAGCCAGGATTTTGAGGCTTGTGGGGCAACAAATTTTCTGGTGGGGCTGCCATTATTTCTATGTCAGATCCAATCCACCCCCAAGCCTGACGGCCGGCAGCTACCCCTCTCCCTCCCCTCCTGCAAGATTCAGCTGATTGGCAGGGAGCACATGGCGCGGCGATCAGCTGGAGGGCCCTTTAAATCTTGTGGGAGGGAGAGGGGCATGTGCCATCCCCCGCTTCTTCTCCCGCTTTGAGAAGAAGCGGGAGGGGGCCTGTGTGTCCCCTTCTTCTCAAAAAATCTTGTGGGGCTGGCCCTTTAAGGAAGGGGCGGAGCCCCCAATAGCCCCGCTGTCGCTGGGGGCCAGCAGTTTGCCTTCAGTCATGCAGTGAAGCTCCTTGTGCTGTGGTGGCAGCTACTACCGAAGCAATGTTTTTAAAAATCCGCACAGCCAATCAGATCTTCAATTGCCAATGAAAAGTCTTGCTCTGCCCACTTTCTAAAAACACTTGGCGGGCACCAGGAGAGGCGTCAGCTGGGACCCTTGCCATCAATATAACTGGTGGAAGGGTTGTGGGGTACAGCATCATGGGAGAATGGTGTGTGTGTGTGTGTGTGTGTGTATGGAAGACTCGGGCACTTGGCGGCCTCATGTACTGACTGGAAGTTCTTACCGTAAATTTGGTGTAGTGGTTAAGTGCATGGACTCTAATCTGGGAGAACTGGGTTTGATTCCCCACTTCTCCACTTGCACCTGGCTGGATGACCTTGGGCAAGCCGTAGTTCTGATAAGAGCTGTTCTTGAAAAGAGCAGTTTCTGCCAGAGCTCTCTCAGCCCCACCTACCTCACAGGGTGTCTGTTGTGGGGAGGGAAAGGAGTTTGTAAGCCGCTCTGAGACACCTTTGAGTAGTGAAGGCGGGGCATAAATCCAATCTCCTCCTCCTCCTCCTCTTCTTCTTCCTCTTCCTCTTCCTCTTCTTCTTCTTCTTCTTCTTGACAAAGAGTAGCTCTAGGATTGCCAGAAACTCTGTGGTAAGACAACAGAGCTACCGGCGATTCCTAGAGCTGCCCTTTGTCACTTAGGGTAAGAACTTCCAGTCAGTACATGAGGCTGCATTAAAGAAAAATTCTCCCGCCTGCACTCCAAGTGGGCAACGGGACCTGGGGGTGGGGGATCCACCATTGCCACCAGGACATAGCAGCACTAGTCCTCCATAATGTGCGAATTGTCTCTTCTCCAACACCTGCTACCTGAGATCCTTTGACTGGATATACACATATAACCTCTGCCTGTGTGAGTTCAATGGGACTCAACTAGGAACAGGAACTCTTAAGACGATGCTAAGTTCATACATTTAGGGAAGTGGGGAGACTGCATTTGGGGCAGCAAAATTAATTAAAGCCAAAACCATTCTATAGAACAACAGGACAAGCTTTGTATAACTAAACATGTAAGTGTTAACAGAGAACAGAAACTTGTGGAGGAAAATATCTTTACATTCAGTTGGGCAACTGGTTATTGCTTGATATAGTGTGGTGGTGAGCAAAGTCCAGCTTTTCTGGTCTGCCAAACGCTCGAGTCTTCCCATGCAGTCCTCTTGCTTAGAGGAATAAACTTGGACACCACAGGCTTCATCTTGAAAAATACAGCCCTACAGCAATATGATTTCAATAATAACACCAGTCACATTTGCTTCCCCTTTTCCAATTAACACTCCACAGATGTAAATTTCAATTACCTCACACAAGGTAATAAGAGTCCAGAACTGTATACAGCTCCCCCCCACCCCCCGCAAACAGACTTTCCCTCTGCTGCTAGCCTTCATCCACAGATTCCCTCCCTACCGGGCTAAACAATTAGTTCAAAAGACAGAACAAGATGGGTAGATGTGTTAGTCTGTCCCTTTCTGCATTCTCCTTGCAATCCATGTTTACCACAGTGTCCTCCAAGCAATTCTGCACTAAAATCGAATTCAACCTTCTTTTTAATCCAGGTTTTTCTTCCCCACTCTGCACTAAAATCAAGTTCAGCCTTCTTTTGATTCTGGGTTCTCCCCCCATTCTGCATTACGTGGCCAGCCCGGTTTTAGCCTGCTGTTGCCCCGGGTTATTTGGATGTCGTTTTGCTGTGGACTTAAATGGCCTCAACTCGAACATTGAGGCTGATTCCGCACTAATGTTTTGCTTTCCGTTCCCCCCTGGGTCTAATTGGCCCAGTTCTGCTGGGAGATTTCCGCATTATGGAACTCTGGCCTGGGTTTGTCCTGGGTCTGCGTTTCCGCATTTTGCCTTGCCCCGAATCTACCCCTCCCCTCTCTTCCCCCTCCTTTTTCTTTTGATTGTAGGCATGGTTGCGTTGTGACGCACCCATCCACTATGGAAAACAGGCATGCTTCACACATGCGTGGTTGCGTTGTAACGGATCTACCCACCTAAACAGCCATGGATTGCGCATGTGTGCTTGCGTTGTTAAACAACTGGTCCTTGATTGGTCCCTTTAATTTTTTTGAACTTGAATGCCTGCGAAAAGAGGAAACCCACAAAGGGTTCTCTCCCCTTACTCATTACTTGTCAGGAGTTTTAACTGCACTTTCAGATGCGGCAATGGTCTGCATGAAGTTATACTGCATCCCACAGCTGCATCGGTTGCAGTAAAACATTCCTCTCTTGCTCCAGAAAACACAATAAAAACAAAACCAAACAAAAAAACATGAGTAAAGTACATGCTCACCAAGGAGGAGGGGTGTGTGCAAAAGGACATTTAAACGCCAGTTAATGCTGGGTCATTATTGTGTTGTAACGCAACACAGGGGGGGGGGAACGAGCTCCAAGAGGGGGGAAGCAGAACAATTGAACAGAGGCGGGAAGGCAGGAAGGCGGACAGAGAGGCGGGAAGGGGAGGGAAAGGGAGGGGGAAAGTGGAGGGGCGTTTAAGGGGTGCGATTCAAGAGTTCCCCACTAAAATGCCCTGACTCCAACCCTGTAGTTAAAAAAAAAAAAAAAGATCCTGAAAATAGCAGAGATGGAAAATCCGGGGGGAATTGCCATTAGATTTGGGTCAGTTGCTGACCCGGACCAACATGTGGGGAACTGAGAAATTTCCGTGGATTTGCCATTGGGGCGAGTGAATGCGCAGAATTGGCCTAGCAGTAGAAAAAAGCAAGTATCCAGTAGCACCTTTAAAAAGACTAGGGCTGCAATCACGCACACTAAATAATCTACTTTCAGTGCACTTTCCAACTGGATTTTACTGTGTGAACTGGCAAAATCCAGTTGAAAGGTGCATTGACAGTGGACAGATTGTGGATTGTGTGTGTGATCGCAGGCTCTCAAAATCTGTGGCCAGGGTATGACTTTTCATGAAGAAGTGAGCAGTGACTCAAGATAGCTTGGATTAAGAAAATTTAACATCGAGAGCATCGCACTTTACTTAATGATTGTTTTATACTGTTTAATGATTCTTTTTATGTTGTTTTAACTGCTTGTTATGGCATTTGCCTCTGTTGTTAGCCGCCCTGAGCCCGTTGGGGAGGGCGGGGTATAAATCTAATGAATGAATAAATAAATAGCTCATATACCCTGCCACACATTTTGTTAGTCTGTAAGGTGCTACTGGACTCTTGTTCTTTTCTAGTTCATGAGAGTTATACAAGTGAAGTGTGTGCTCTACCACTGGCCCGGGGGACCTTTTCCTAAACAAACATCCCTCGTTAAGAGTGAAGATTTATATATTTTACTGATGTTTTAATTGGAAACATAATAGCCACTGTCTTGTCTTAGAAGTATACATTCAGAACTGGCAGGGGAAGGAACATGTGAGAAGCACGGGGGAAAAACATTAAAAACAGCCTCATTCAACTGATTCCAGGAAATACCCAAAACCAGATGCTTAATGTCCCAAAATTCAAAAAGGAAAATAAAGTTATAAATACTTGGAGCTCATCCTAAAATGGGATGACTTGGTAAATTTAGGAAGGATTACAAACTGGTAATGTGTGCGGTTGGGTGCCTAATCCAGTGATGCTCCCCAAATGGTACAAAAGCAAGGTTCTGTCAGTTTGTCCCACATACCGAGGATTCTTTTGCAGAGGGCCAAAGGATGCATTACACACAGCTGTGTTTCTTTCTCTGATGTTGATTAATTTCACACGTATTGGATAGTGCATTTTCAGTGTGCTTTAGCAATCCTTTGCAGCTGGGTTTTCCTATGTGAAACAGGAAAATCTACTTGCAAACAATTGCTAAAGTACATTGAAAGTACATTATCCAACGTGTGTGAAATTAGCCAGCTTTGTCTCCGATGTGCTGTATTTCAGTGGAGAAGGGATGGGGTAGCTTAATCCTATCACTTACAGCCATTTTCTCACTCAAATCTGCCCCATCTCCTCTACTTCTTTTCACCCCGCGGTGGAAAATTTGGCATGGATTCTAGCAACATTTCTGCCGATGAAGCCCCCCTGAGTCACTGAAAAGGCTACACTGAGAACTGTGGGATCTACGCAGCAGTACAGGCAGGGGTCATTTCCTGCAGGAGCGGAGCTCCGGCAGTAAAGAGCCCAGGGGGTGGGATCATGCAACAAGCCCCACCCCCTGCTCCCAGCAACCCTCAGTCAGAGCAAGAAGCAGCCAAGTAAGTTGCAGGGCCCCCCCCCGGCCCAAAACAGTCTAGTGGCACCTTTAAGACCAAGTTTTATTCAGGTACAAGCTCTCCCTCCTCTGCGAGGACAGATCTGCACGTTCCTCCCCACCCCCGATAGTTAGCAATCCAAAACAGTTCAGTGGAGCCTGAGTGGTGGGTGTTGCCTTCTGACACACTTCCGGTGATGTCAGGGGTGTGTGGTATATGCAAATAAGCTCTGCTAATGAGTTATGATAATGAGTTATGATACACCTACACTTCTTTTTCTACGAAAGGACCCCTGAGTACAGGTGACAGGTTGCTGCAATGTAGAGGGGAACTGAGCAAGGTGGAGTGGTGAAGTGGTTAAGATCCATCCATTATATAGGGTTGCCAAGTCTGGGTCGGGAAATCCCTGAGGATTTTGGGGGTGGAGCCGGGGGAGGGCGGGGTTTGGGAGGGGCGGGACCTCAGCATGGTACAATGCGATAGCCTCTCCTCCAAAGCAGCCCTTTTCTCCAGGGGAACTGATCTTGGTTGTCTGAAGATCAACTGTAGCAGCAGGAGATCTCCAGGTGCCTCCTGGAGGTTAGCAGACCTCATCCATGAAGATGGGCTGCCCCAGGCACTTGATAGATCCTGATGGTTTCTTGTCAGCAGTTGGAGATTTTCCCAGCTCAGTTGCTGACAATTCTGCTGAGGCCCTGACCATTCTCTGGAACAGGGAAATGCACCAGGCTATTGACATAATCACCCCCAGGCTCCCTTTCCCCCCAGACATAGCCAAGCAGTCTGCCCAGGGAGCTGATGGCGATGAAATGGGAGGGACGACAGCTAGAGCACCCCTGGTGGACAAGTCAGAGCGAGACTGGTCGAGCACGGCACAGATCCCAGGTTAGAATGGGGGTTCCATTGTCCTGAGTGTTGTAATAACTTGCAACTCCACACTTTCCTTTTCTAGTTTGTTCCTGAAGTTCCTTTGCAATGAAACAGCTCCTTTGAAGGTCCTCCACTGAGTGCCCTGGAAGGTCGAAGTGTTCTCCTACAGGTTTCTCAGTTTTGTGATTCTTAATGTCAGATTTGTGTCCATTTATCCTTATCCGACTTGTTTGCCCTATGTAAAGAACTGAAGGGCATTGTTGGCATTTAATGGCCTAGGACTCAAACTTTGTTATGTATAGTGTTTGTCAGTGTGCTCTCTCTGACACATGAGGGACACAAAGGGATGGAAACCCTTCCGCGGTTTCCTCAGATTCCTAGCAGGAGGTGACAACCGACAATGCCTCAGCAGGCGATGCCCTCATTTACAGCACAGTGACTCGAGAACAAACACTTCTGTCTCCCAAGGAAGGACAGGGACAGAGAAACGAGCCACCCAGCCAGCAAACAGACCCTCCCCTTTGCTTCCTTGCCAGGACCCTCCGATGTCCCCTCCCTCCCATTGTGTTCAAACCACTGTGCATCCCTGAAATTTTTCCACTGTGAGGCATGCCTCTCAGAACAGTCGGCTGTGCTGCAGAGCTTAGCTCAAAGGGCCATATCCCAGCAGGGGCCCAAATCTGCTACAAATACATGTTGTGTATTGGGTCCGGCACATAGGGAAGACAGACGCTCAGCGATCAGCAGCTCATAGTTTACTGGTACACAACACAACGACAATACCAGCTGGGGCGCCCAACTATATACAGTCCCGGGGGCACACCCACCAGTCCCATTGAAAGGTTTGAACTTCCCACCACAGTTCCGATAGGTGCTAACTGGAAGGCTCAGGATCCTAGTTGCTATTGTTCTTACGGAGCCAAGCTCAGGTTGCATACCGCTGGCGCCTAGTGGCGGTCAGCGGACATAACACCACAACACCATCCTAAGCAGAGTTGTGCCCTTCTAAGCCCACTGACTCCAGTGGATTTAGGAGGGTGTACCTCTGCTTAGGATCATACTGATAATTTACATTTCTCACGGTGCAGTTCTAAGCAGAGTCCCACCCTTCTAAGCCCATTAACTTCAATGGATTTAGAAGAGTGTAACTTTGCTTTGGATCACGCTCAATTGTTGTTGATGTGTTATTGTTCTTACGGAGCCAAGCTCGGGTTGCATACCGCTGGCGCCTAGTGGCAGTCAGCGGACATAACACCACAACACCATCCTAAGCAGAGTTGTGCCCTTCTAAGCCCACTGACTCCAGTGGATTTAGGAGGGTGTACCTCTGCTTAGGATCATACCGATAATTTACATTTCTCACGGTGCAGTTCTAAGCAGAGTCCCACCCTTCTAAGCCCATTAACTTCAATGGATTTAGAAGAGTGTAACTTTGCTTTGGATCACGCTCAATTGTTGTTGATGTGTCTATCCTCTGCTCTTTTGAGTTTCTTTGAAACACACACACTCTATAAAGAGTGAGAGAAGAAGAAGAGGTATTTATACCCCACTTTTCACTCGGAGTCTCAGAGCAATTTACAATCTCCTTCCCATTCCCTTTCCTACAACAGATGCCCTGTAGGTAGGTGGTCTGAGAGAGGTTTTTCAAGAACTGCGCTTGAGAGAACAGCTCTGAAAGAACTTGTGACTGGCCCAAGGTCACACCAGCTGTTGCATGCTGTCACCTAGATCAGTTTAATCTGACATGTGTGCATCATTGGCTGTCATCTTGCATACATATAATACAATATGCCGACACTGCTGTCCTTGAGAAAACGTTTCGCCTGGAGTAGAATTCACTGCCACAGGGTGTAGCGGTGGCCACAGTCACAGACAGCTTTAAAAGGGGATTGATAGATTCATGGAGGGTAGGTCTATCAGTGGCTATTAGCCATGGTGACTAAAGGGAACTTCCTTGTTCAGAGGCAGTCAACCTCTGAATACCAGTGCTAGAAGGCAACATCAGGGGAAAACCTCAGCCTCTATGCCCTGTGTTGGCCACTCAGGGGAACTGGTTGGCCACTGTGTGAGACAGAGGCTTCTTATGTTCTTATGAATATGTTAAACTTGCAATCAGGACATGTTTTCCTCCTCCATCACATTCAATGGTGGACTTCAATCTTCTTCATTTCCTCCGTCCTTTCGGAGTCCAGATGGACTGTCATATATCCAAGCTTGCTGTCTTCAAGGTCAGAGCCTTGCTCCAGTTCCTGCAGGCCAAGACCTACAAAGGGCACATCCATCCTGGGAATTTGTGGCCATCCACATTTTTCTCTGCTTAGTGCACAGTGCACACTGAGCCTGCTGTAAGAAAGCTGTAATAAAGCAGAATGACCAGTGGGTAGAGCAGAATAGTGGAGCCTTAACAGAGCATCATCGCTTGGGAACAGTACGATCAAAAGGTTTTCAACATCCAAGAGTGATTTGGAAAATGAAAGCATTCTACAGGCTTCCTTCATCTCTCAAACGCTTCCCTATCTTACATGAATTGTTTTAAAGAAGGGACAGAAGTGTCTTATCAGCACTAACCAGGTTAAGCACTAACCATGGTTAACACTGATATAAAAAGAATCAGAAGAAGAAGGGAAAGAAGCAGAAGAAGCAGAAGCAGACGGAGCAGCAAAAGAAGGAAAAGCAGAGGAGGAGATCGGTATTATACTCTGCCCTTCACTCGGAGTCTCAGGGTCAGGTCACATGGACATTTAGTGCGGGCTTCGCTGCTGATCCCTCGCACATTAAAGTTTCCTGTTCATATTGGCAAACCTGCCTCCTGCACCGAAGCGGGCGGAGTCCCGTGGTTTCCGCTCTTTCTATCCGCGTTTTCTGACACCAGTTGGGACAGGTGTTTTCCGATATCTCGTGCTTTGTATCCGCGGTTTTGGTATCTAGACAGCAATCCGCCGTGACCGCGCTACCCCCCCTTTTTTGTGTTTCCGGTTTAAGTTATGTGCACGTGCAAACAGGCGCTAGCTTTCTTCTTAGTCTGTCTGTATGCCCAAGCGCATGCACAGTTTTTTTTATATCCCGCACCGCCGCGGGGACGGCGCGCTGTGTGATCAGTACTTCGCATGAGTGAAGCGGAAGACAGAGGGACTGTCTGACCACCTCTAAGCGATATAAAATGCCGCGGATAGAAGAACTGCGGGAAAACTAGCGTGGTAAGAGGTCCGTGTGACCGCGGCCTCAGAGTGGTTTACAATCTCCTTCCCTTCCTCTGCCCACAACAGACACCCTGTGAGGTAGGTGGGGCTGAGAGAGCTCTGAGAGGACTCCTCTTAAGAGAACAGCTCTGAGAGAACTTGTGACCGACCCAAGGTCCCCCAGCTGGCTGCATGTGGAGGAGTGGGGATTGGGAAATCAAACCCAGCCCTCCCAGATTAGAGTCCGTGCACTTAACCACTACACCAAACTTGCTCAAAAAGAAACACTGCATCATGCTTCAAGCCAACCATGGAAGGGACAAGGGGAGTCTCATGGGAAAGGAGTACAGCATGTAAACTTGCAGAATGTTCTCCATCTCCTAACCAGGGTTAGGAACATTAAATCAGCTCTATGTGCACTGGAATCTTTAAAAAGGCACGATCTTCCAGCAAACAGAAGTCTACCCTCTGTGTGGTATACAATTCACAGAGTGACTCTGAATGACTCAAAAAGAGTTACTAACCTTTTGTTTTTGTAGGGCAAGAGTATTGCAAGACAGCAAACCACCTTAAGCATCTTGGAAAGGTGGAATATCAATATTTTAAATAAATATATAAACTCTGAGATAGCCTCTCTTTCTTGATTTTGAAAATGAGCCTGAAGATGGCCTGATGTTCCAAATGTTTATCCCTAAAAAAATAATAATGGGGTGTGTAAGTACCATATGCTAAGAATAGACTCTGGAATGCACTGAGGTCACTTTTCTGGGGGATTCCTTCCGCAAGCTCGGTTTGGGATCTCTGCTGTCAGCCTTCTCAGCTGTTCCACATTCCAAAACCCTTTCATGCGTCTTGCCCTTGTCTCTGCTTTAAAAGGATACTTCTCCCTTCTTCTCCCTCCTTTTGTCCAGCTGATGGAAAGAAAACAGGGAAACAGGTCTGGCATCTCTATCTATAGCTGGGAAAGTGCCTAGCGAGCACGAAGGTCAGAATCACGGGGCTCTGATTATGGAAACTCTGAAAGTCCTTGTCTCTGTGACCAGGTTAGGGCTTCTGAGAACACTAATAGCCCAAATGTTTCCCCCTCCCCCTTGGGCTGTTTTGGCCCAAGGTTCAGGTGCTAGAACGTTCAACACATATCTGGGTTGGAACACTTTCCTTATGAGGAAAGGTTAAGGCGCTTAGGGCTCTTTAGCTTGGAGAAACGACGACTGAGGGTGACATGATTGAGGTTTATAAGATTATGCATGGGATAGAGCAGGTAGAGAAAGAGGTACTTTTCTCCCTTTCTCACAATACAAGAACTCGTGGGCACTCTATGAAATTGCTGAGCGGTCGGGTTAGAACGGATAAAAGGAAGTACTTCTTCACTCAAAGAGTGATTAACACTTGGAATTCACTGCCACAGGAAGTGGTGGCGGCTACAAGCATGGACGGCTTCAAAAGGGAGTTAGATAGGCATATGGAGCAGAGGTCCATCAGTGGCTATTAGCCACAAGGTATAGATAGGGACTCTGGGGCAAGTGATGCTCTGTCATCTTGGTGCTTGGGGGGGGGGTCAACAGTGGGATGGCTTCTAATGTCCTGGCCCCACTGGTGGACCTCCTGATGGCACTGGTATTTCTGGCCACTGTGTGATACAGAATGTTGGACTGGATGGGCCTTTGGCCTGATCCAACATTGGCATCTCTTATGTTCTTATGTTCTTAATTCACATGAACTGGGGGGGAGGTGTCACCAAAAGGATAGGCTTAGCAGATGGATGATCCCATCCCATTATGGTTGGTGTCCTACTGCTAGGGAGTCATGGTGCATGTGCTGCACCTCGAGTTGGAGAGGAGGAGGAGGGGAAGTGGAGGAGGAAGTTGGTTTTATACCATGCCCTTCACTACCCGAAGGAGTCTCAGAATGGCTTACAATCTCCTTTCCCTTCCCCTGCCCACAACAGACACCCTGTGAGGTAGGTGGGGCTGAGAGAGCTCTTTTGAGGACTGCTCTTGAGAGAACAGCTCTGAGAGAACTCGTGGCTGACCCAAAGTCATACCAGCAGCTGCATGTAGAGGCGAGTCTGCAAGCTTCACTTGGAGAAGAACAAGGCCCAGAGACATTGTCATTGAGTGATGGCCTTGGTGAACTCTCAGTGTTTCAGGTTCATCACATGCTTTGCCAACTCGGGTTAAATGGACCTTTCATTACTAACAAGCCTTTATCAGCGATTTCATATTCCCTCTTGGCCGGCAAAAGTTTCCATGTGAAATAGTCTCAGTACTGAGGGCAACATCAGAGGCATCCAGAGAGCCAGTTTGGTGTAGTGGTTAGGAACGTGGACTCTAATCTGGGAGAACTGGGTTTGATTCCCCACTCCTCCACATGCAGCTGCTGGTGTGACCTTGGGACAGTCACAAGTTCTTTCAGAGCTGTTCTCTCAAGGGCAGTTCTCCAGAGAGCTCTCTCAGCCCCACCTACCTCACAGGGTGTCTGTTGTGGGGAGGGGAAGGGAAAGGAGATTGTAAGCCACTCTGAGACTCCTTCAGGTAGTGACGGGTGGGGTATAAATCCAATCTCTTCTCTTCATCTAGACAATAAAAGGTTGCTCTGGTGCAGAGGTAAAATAGTGAAATGCTTGTCATGCCTTGTATGGGAGGGGTATCCACGAAAATACTTCTGGTTTCTGGAGTATGGCAGTTAGATGTGTGGCTATTTGAGATAACAGGGAATACATCTCCTGCAAAAGTTGGTAAACCCCATGAATCACAAACCTTTTATTAAAGCTGCATACACATACCATGGGATGTTGTCCTCCCAGAGTCATTTGCACCTGGACCGTCTTGTCCAGACAGAAGAATCCAGGTGCCAATGCGTGCTAGAGGTCAGCCCTACAGCAACATTCAACAATGTGTGGATGATGCAGCCCAAGACCAACCAAAATGACATAGAACTAGTCAGCAAATGTCATCAGGCTGGGGACCTGTTCTGGAGAACCCTAAAGCTTGCAGACAGCTTTGTGTCATTTTGGCTGGTCTTCATAAAAGGTATTACATGGCTTTTGTTATGGGATTTTTGCTTTGGACCTGCATAGCTTTCTGGAACCGAGATGTCCTTGTATTGCTACCATTAATTTCAACAGGGCACTTGCAGGAGACTGTGTCCTCCACAGCTTTTCAAATGGGGCTCCTCAGACCTTTTGCAGAAATGTAATGTTCCTCTTACATGCACAGAACAGAAATGTAAATGTCAACATAAGTCTGTATTTCACCCATTCAAATATATTGCTCAAACAGGGGTTTCTTCTTTTCTTCTTTTTTCACCAAAAGATTTTCAGCATGTCATGAAAAGGAAGTAAAAGTTATAAAGACCCCCCCAGTACCAAATTCAGAATAATTTAGATGGCCCTACTGCAGTCATTTAGCCATGTGGTCATAGTAATTTTTCCCCATCTCAGTGCTAGAAGGGCATTTTTGCCTCAGACTACAGAGGAAGACTACAAGAGAGTCAGAGAGCTAGATTGTCAGGACACTGAAAACCCTTGCTTTTACTACTCTCTGATACTACTCTCCCTTTGATGTGTAAACTGCTACTCTTAGGGAAAGCTTCCTTCTAGCTTTCTCTCTTGCTCTCTCCACAATGCCATGTTTCTCAACCTTGGCAACATGAGAGCAGGATGTCTCTCCTGCATCTCCATCCATCTAGCTAGTTAGACTATAATAGGGAATCTATCTCTTCTCTATCCTATCTAGAATGGCATTCCTTAAATATGAGTTTTGCAAATATAAAGAGGCTCCGTGTAAGTTCGTTTCTTGCTCGAGCACACCCTGTGCCAAATGGCTTCGCTGCGCTTGTGAGCATTGGTGCGCTCTGCTAACAATATATATCCAACAATTTTCACCCTTGTTAAAATACATCTGAAGTTAATATCTGGTTGCTTTCACAGATCTCTTGGAATCAAATGCATGTGAAGACAAATGCCTACCCTAAGCCCCCTTTTAAAAACAAACCCAGGAACAGAGGAAGCAGCCATTTTCAGATGGAATCGGCTAGAAAGCATTTCCTTTAAAACAACTGATAAGGTAATAATTACAAAAACAGTAATTACTATTGTCAATTCATTTAACTTATATACCTTCCATTCTCAAAGTGGCTTACAAAGAATCCACTAGATGCATCTCTAGGAATTAGCCAAGCATTACTGTTCTAGCTGCTAATCAATGGAAGGGCAGTTCTCCTTCAGTCTCCGTCTGCAGGGTGGCTGGTGTTCAAGAGGGAAGGTGACCAAACAGACTAAAGAAGATAATACCATCCATAATAAAAGGCGATCAGTATGGGTTCGTAAAAGGTAGAAGCATAGCGCACCCTATAAGGAATATCCTAAATGTGTTATACCATGGACACCAGACGAAGATAGGATTACTAAAATTAGACGTTTACAAAGCCTTTGATACTCTAGCTCATGAATACCTATGGCAAATAATGAATAAAGTGGGAATCGAAAAGGAATTCCTAGAGGCAATTAAGGAAATATATAGAGGAGGGAAGGCAATAGTGAGAGTAAATAATGAGCACTCACAAGCATTCCCTATACAAAGAGGGGTACGGCAAGGGTGCCCATTGTCACCGCTACTCTTCATAATGGCAGTAGAACAGTTAGCGGAAAGAATCCGGAACTCTGGGAGAATAGAAGGTTACAAGATAGGGAAGACGGAAATGAAAATTAATTTGTTTGCAGATGACATCATAATCATCATGACAAATCCTAAAGAGGGAGTTAAGGAAGTTAAGATTATTTTAGATGATTTTGGAAAAAACTCCGGACTAAGTGTAAATATGGCAAAATCTGAAATTTTATACTTAAATGTAAATGGAGAAGAAAAGAAAGACATAAACAGAAGTACAAACATAGGGCTAGGAGTAAAGAAATTTAAATATTTAGGAATAGTAATACAGAAAAATTTGGATAAGATGATAAAGGAAAATTATGATAAAATTTGGAAGAAAATAGAGAAGGATATGAGAAGGTGGAAAAACAAAACAATAGGGATATCCTCTAAGATTAGAAGTGTTAAAATGTTCTGGGTACCAAAAATATTGTACTTACTCCAAACACTACCAATGGGAGCAATGGAAAATAAAATTACTCAGTGGAACAGATTATTAAAAGAGTGGATTTTCGGCAACAAAAAATGTAGGTTTCATAAAGGGATAGTATACAGCCATAAATCAGAACTGGGATGGGGAGTTCCAGACTTAAATAGGTACTATGAGGCATTCCAACTTAAATCATTACTGGAATTAAGTGAGGAAAAAGAACTGAAATGGGTTAAATTTGAGGATGAGATTAATAACAATATAGGAAGATTAGGTATGTTTCACAAAGTTAAGGCTAATGAACTAAAATTAACAATAGGCCCTAGAAGATCAACATTAGAAGTCTGGAGGAAGTGGCAACCGCATTGGCTAAGGAGACCCTCTAGATGGGCGCCATTGGAAACTATCATAGAAAAGGAGCAAGAAATCAAATGGTGGGAAATTTTAAGGTCTAAAGGATATCATAGAGTGGAGGATATGTTTAGAGGGAAAATCCTCAAGTCACTCCAAGAAGTAACAGAGGAGATAGGTAAACAACACTGGTTAAAAATAGCAGGTCTCTATAAGGCTATAAAGGAGATCTATGAAAAAGAAGACATGTGGATAGACGAACCAATGGAAGAAATATATAAAGAAATGGTTGTGAAGAAACAAGGTCTAGTAGGGAAAATGTATAAAAAGATGATATTAAATAAAGATAAAATGATAGAATATTTACAAAAAATGTGGAGTAGAGAAGGAAGGATAACAGAGAGGATGGCAGGTAAAATTATGAGAGGAATAGACAAAATTAAGGTATTTAGATTCAAAGAACTGGAATATAAATTTCTCACAAAATGGTACAAGACACCAGCTCAACTGGCTAACATGTTCCCAGGATCAAGTTCACTTTGCTGGCACTGTAGGCAATATAAAGGCTGGTATGCACACA
This sequence comes from Gekko japonicus, assembly GCF_001447785.1. Lineage (NCBI taxonomy): Eukaryota > Metazoa > Chordata > Lepidosauria > Squamata > Gekkonidae > Gekko > Gekko japonicus. The sequence goes on from NW_015164751.1 coordinate 62,080, forward strand.
TGTGGTGGGAGTGTAGTGAAGTAAGGATATTTTGGTTGGAAATTACTAAAGCTATAAGGAAGGTAGCCAAAATAAATTTAAATATAGATTTCAATTTAATGCTGACAAGCACAATGGGAAACTCAAGTGTGGATAAGGAAGACCAAGCCCTAGTTAAGGCTATGATATTGGCGGGGAAACACAAAGATAGGGAAGGGAGGAGGGAGGGAAGGGAAGGGGAGGAAAAATTGTAAGACGCTAAATAACATGGAATGTAAAAACAATGGATAAAACAAATAAAAATTAAATTTAAAAAAAAAAAGAGGGAAGGTGACGGTAACTGATGGTGTTGAAGAGGGAAGGACCTTGCAGAGATGGATAAATTAACTTTAATTTTGAGAGGACAAGATGAAGGAAGCTTTGAAAATACATGGTCAAGATTCTACAAGTGGTTGGAAGACTACAATAAATAAACTATATGGATAAATAACCGAATTAGAAGATAATACGAGCTATACTTTTAACTATAACGCAAAATATTTACATATAATACAAGGTGGAAAATATGAATTTACAAAGTAGACAACGTACGAGGTAACAAAATAGTTAAAACAATGATGTAAATGGTACCTCTAAAGTATTAGGTATTTCTGTTTGTTTGTTATAAAAATAAAATTCCTTAAAAGAAGAGGGGAGGACCAGATGGCCATGTTGGACCATTTAGGCTAACAGAAAGCAAACTTACTCGACTTCCGGTTTATGGTGACACACTGAGCAGACTCATCTCCTGGACCTCCCGGGGATGAAATCTGTGCACCAGCAGAAAGGAGGGGGCGACATCTTGCTACGCCCCCCCCCGGAGCCTGGTTGAAAGGCTCCTAGCCATGGGACTTTTGAGAGGTGGCCTCTTCGCCAGCGCGATGCTGGGGAATTGAGGTGCTTCTCCGTCCTGACGGTCCTCCTGCTGTGTGTCCGTATGGAACTAGTGACGTTGACGGGGACAAGCGCTGGAGACTGAGCGGTTTAAACGGAGCTACAGCGAGGTCGCAAGACTGATTATGAACTGTGAGTTGGATTAGAGCGTAATTGACATTTTAAAAAGAAAGCTCCCACCCCAAGGACTAGAAAAGAAAGCGAGCGGGGGAGGGGCCCCTCCCAAGCACACAAATTTAAATGTGAGACCCGAGGGGGGAGCGGAAGCAAAACCGCTGAAATCTGTTGAGAGAGAATTACCAGGGCGCGTATGAGCATATATTCAGAGACTTTAGCAAATCTTCGGAAAGTAAACAATCCATAAAGATGGCGGGGAAGAGGACTGAGAAAGAAAAACTTTTAAAAGCGAAAGTAGATGGGAGCCCTCGTCCGGAAGCAACCACCGAGTTGGCGAAAACGTTGGCAGAATCCCTGCGCCCCCTGCTGGACCAAATGACTAATCTCAAGGAACAGCTGTCAATGATGAACCAAAGCATCACTACTCAGCAGCTTCAATTGAATGAGACTCTTAAAATCACGGAGCAAACAGCTGAGAAAGTGAAAGAAGTTGATGCCAGTACCCAAAAGGTGAAGAAAAAGGTGCAATGATTGGAAAAGAAGCAAATTTCTACAGAAGAACAACTTTTACAGCTACAAATGGAAAAGGCAAACTTGGTCCTTCGATCCCAAGGTGTCCCAGAATTCAAAGGCGAGAATCTGAAGCAAGTGATGAGCAATGCATTAGCCCCGGTGACAGATATGAAGGCGGAGTATCTTATGAGCGAAATGGATGTGACTTACAGGTCCTATTCCGTATACATAAATAAGAATAATCTGCCTGAGGAAATAGTAATGAGATTCTCGAAGAGGCACGTGAGGGATTCTATCCTGAGAGCAACGGTGGGGACACCCTTGAAATATAAAGATTTAATTCTTTTTCTTCAAACAAATGCAATTAGCTACAGGTGGTTATATCTAGAGGGCGTAACCTTCAAACTTCAGGATAAAAAAGAAAAGATTGACTCTGTTTCCAAAGCACGGGACTTTTTGAGAATCCAGTTGGGCGAGCCAGAGGAGGTGGATAAAGAGGAGAAGGACAGTAAATCCAGTGGCGAGCTGGACTCGGGGTCTTCTGGAGAGGACTCTCTTTCTGAAAAAGGGGCGGCTGCCCCTAAAAGTCCATATAAACTGTGGAAAAGACACGAAAAGAAAAAATGAAGGCTGAAGGACTCTGAATTGTGCTTTTGAAAATATGGTTTTTAATAATGGGATGCTCTGGTATTTCTCTCTAACAGTTAAATTTAAGTGTTAAAAGATATTTCAGCATGTCTGACTAAGTTCAGAAGATATCAACGTTTAATTAAGGAATAATTTTGTACTTAAGCTGTTTTAATGATCTCCTTCTCTTGGGATTTTAGTTAGTAGTGGTTATCTTTACTTTCTCCTTAATTGTAGTTCCCGTCCCTTATTTCTTTGTAGTTTGTAGTCCAATTAAAAAAGCAATAAAAAAATCCCCTCCGGGGGGCCACAAAAAGAAAGCAAACTTACTCTTTCTTCCTTTTTAATCGCATAATTTCTTAAGGATTACATAATAAGTTTTTAGGAAGAAGAAGTGGAGGAGGAGATTGGGTTTATACCCTGCCCTTCACTCGGAGTCTCAGAGCAGCTTACAATCTCCTTCCCCTTCCCGTCCCCACAACAGACACCCTGTGAGGTAGATGGGGCTGAGAGAGCTCTTTCGAGGACTGCTCTGAAAGAACTTGTGAGTGACCCAAGGTCACACCAGCAGCTGCATGTGGAGGAGTGGGGAATGTGGAGAAGTGGGGAAATCAAACCCAGTTCTCCCAGATTAGAGTCCACACCGTTAACCATTACACCAAACTGTGTAACCACCACACCAAAACAAATAGGTTTAAAGGAAACCAAAAATGATATGACTGAACCCCTCTGCAGATATTACATTGGTCTTCCATTCACTTGGAGGGGGAGCTTACTAGCTGCATACTTTGGCAGCATGACTCATGCAAATTGTGTAATGTATGAATTGGCCGATGCATAGGTCCCCCCCCCCCCTGTAGGTGCAGCTTTCATTCAGGTTCATGCGAATGGCAGCTGTACCCACATGGAAAACCCATGCGTTGCTGCATTCATGTCACACAATCACGTGTATCATGTACATTGCAGGGACCCGTGTGCTTCTGATGCACATGGCTGGCAGGCTCTCCCTTCATGTGAATGGAGCACCAATGTAATGCCTGCAGAGGACCTGATAACAGTTGACATCCCTATCCATGGTGTCCACATTAATTTCTGTTGTGTTTGGTCAAAGGGGTTTTTGAAGGGCTGCAAAACCCTGTGAATGCAGACAACAGCAGATGGAGTACAAGCCCATGGACAATGGCTGGCTGTGTCCATTTTTAAAAAAATGTAGATTTAACCAGGGGTCTTTTCGTAGAAAAAGAGCTAGGGGGACTCATTAGCATAACTCATTAGCATATGCCACACCCCCTGACATCACCGGAAATGTGTCATAAGGCCACACACCCCGCCCCCAACGGTCCCGGCCGCCACCGCCGGCCTTGCAGCTCCACTGCCGAGCCCCATGAGGGGCCCGGCGGTGGACCTGCAAGGCCGGTGGGAGTGCAAGGAAGCCCCGCAAAGGCCCTCCCTGGCCCCAGGCAGGCAGGGGTGGGGAGAGGCAGGGAGGAAGCAACTTACCCTCCCTCTTCTCCTGCCTCCTCCTGGCTGAATGAGGGCTGGAAGCGGGGCGGCCGGAAGCAGGGGGCGGGGCTTCGTCATGTGCCCCACCCCCCGTACCTCACAGTTCCCCCGCGTTCCCCTCAGAAACGACCTCTGGATTTAACAATGGTTTCTGTCAGAGCCAGTGTGGTATAGTGGTTAGAGTGTTGGACTAGGATCTGGGAGATTCAGGTTCAAATCCTTACTTCTGCCATGGAAGCTTGTTGGGTGATCTTGGGCCAGTCACACACTCTCAGCCTAACCTACCTCACAGTATCTGAAGAAGTGAACGGTGACTCATGAAAGCTCATCCCCTACCGCACATTTTGTTAGTCTTTAAGGTGCTACTGGACTCTTGCTCTTTTCTACTACCGTACCTCACAGGTTGTTGCAAGGATAAAATGGAGAAGAGAAGAACAATGTAAGCCATTTTGGATCTCATTGGGGGGAAAGGTGGGGTAAAATATTTATTTATTTATTTATTATTCTCAATTTGTATCTCGCCTTGCCGGGCGAAAATGAAGTAAATAAACGATTTACCTGGAACAGATGTTAGGCTAACTGGCCTGTAATTCCCCGGGTCCCCCCTGGACCCTGTTCTAAAATCTGGTGTGACATTTGTCACTTTGCAGTCCCCTGGAACAGAGACTGATTTTAGTGACAAGTTACATGTTCTGGTTAGTAGATCAACATTTTCACAATTTGAATTGCTTAGGAACCCTTGGGTGTATGCAGGGGTCATTTCCTGCGGGAGCACACAGGAGCGGAGCTCCGGCAGTAAGGAGCCCAGGGGGCGGGCACATGCCCTGCCCCCTGCTCCCAGCAGCCCTCAGTCGGGCCACAAGGAGCAAGAAGCAGCAAGGTAAGTTGCAGAGCCCCCCCCCGGCCCGCCTTCAGGTACAAGCTCTCAGATCTGCGTGTGTCTCCCCCCCCCATAGCTAGCAATCAAAAACAGTCCAGTGGCACCTTTAAGACCAAGTTTTATTTAGGTATAAGCTCTCCCTCCTCTGAGAGGACAGATCTGCACATTCCCCCCCCCAATAGCTAGCAATCCAAAACAGTCCAGTGGAGCCTGAGTGGTGGGTATTGCCTTCTGTCACACTTCTGGTGATGTCAGGGGTGTGGCATATGCTAATAAGTTATGCTAATAAGTTATGCTAATGAGCTCCTGCATCTCTTTTTCTACGAGATGACCGCTGGGTGTATGCCATCTGGAGCTGGAGACTTATTGGTTTTCCGTTGGCCTAGTAGTCCTAGAACTTCATGTCTTGTCACCTCCAATCATCTCAACAATGTCACAATTGCTCAGCATAGGATGAACTGAACTCCTATCCAAAAAAATCTTTCAATAAATTTTTAGTTGTTAAGGTGACATAAGACTATTATTTTCCTAGAAAACACTCCAGGGCCCCGGTCACACGGGCCGGATATCGTGGGGGGGAGGCATGGCTAATTGCCCCTGCACAGTTCGATCCACGATTACGTGATCAGATGCGCCGGCAGCACACCACGGGTCCTTACCTTGGCGCCGGCGGGTAAACAAGGGACCGGAGGGGAATGCCGCGCGCCGGCGCGATCACACCACCGGAGTCTGGAGGCGGCCCGTGGCAAACGTTTACTAGTACTTTGGAGGTACTAGTTTTTAAACTCGCATTTTCGGCGGTAAGCCACGGGTGCGCTCCACTTCCCAGATGTTGGGGTGTGATCGCGCCCGAATAATCCGCCCACCATCCATGCCTCTCCTGGGGCAACTTTGCCGTGTGACAGGGCCCAGGTTTTTTTTAAAAAGTCCACATGTGAAAGAAAACAATTATGGTTCCCTGTTTGTTTCTCTTTTCTTTGCACCTTAAGTGTTCCACGGTTTGGGAAAGAGCAGGAATTTTGTAATACATGAAGAAAGGAAATGATAAGACCTTACAATCATATCCCTCATAAAAATCTCATAGACGGCATTGGTGAGTTATAGCAGAAACTGGCATCTTTCTTCTATGAATAAGTGGAAAAGTAATGACAAATATAAATCAGGAGAGCTGTGAATCAGTGTAGGCATTACAACATCCCTGTATAAAAAGCAGTTTCTTCTTGGCGCTTGAAGGTATGGGACTATTATATAATGGATAAAGTGGCAGATACTTTAGCCCCTAACAATACTTCATGTCCAAATTCTCATTCATACACGAGATGGTTTCCTTTCCTTGAATTTGTCTTTAATAATGACAAATCCAAATTCACTGTCCCTTCTAAGTATTACGAAATATTTCATCATATGTAAAGTTAAAAATGGAATCTGTACTATTATTCAAAATGCTATGGTTTTCAATGGTTTAAAGTTTGTTTGTTGTAAGTTATATTTAACTTTGTTAAAACTTTGTTAAAATAAATAAAATGTTTATAAAAAAAATAAAATAAAAAGCAGTGAATTTTCTCTGCATTGGAAAGTGCTGTGAATATTTTCAGACAAGCTGGAGCAATGGATCTTGGCCTGGCGCCTGACAATTGTCGACGTTTTTTGAGGTCCAGAAACAAATTGTTCCTCAGCAAAGACTCACTTCACTCCTTGCTGAAAGACTCACAAACCCCCCCCCCCATGGAGCATAAAAGATTTACCGATGCACAAAGGGCTGTTTATCATACCACATTTTGAATCCTGCTGGGATTCCACTTTGGGAATGAGCCATTTACGTCTTCTGGTGGATGCCATTAGCTCAAAGCCAGACCTGTGAAGTGCAACAGCCTGGCCGGAGATTTACAGTGTAGAGGTCCATGGGGGAAATGAGGAGTACATTACTCACTGCAAGGCCACTTCTCTCCCAGAAGTCAGGGAGGGCCCCACAAACTACTGAGGTGCTTGTGCAGGGCTGACAGCCAGTGTGAATCATCTCATGCCTCTTAGTATTAACTTCTTTAAAGAGTCATAGAGGTGGTGGTGGTGGGGCCTGCATATCTGTGACACTGCCTCTCTCCCTGTGAGCCCCGAAGGGCTTTACAACCTGCTAATCAGCATCCAGGGCTGGCTCGCTCACTAGGCAAACTAGGCATTTGCCTAGAGTGCGCCGGCCCTTAGGGGCGCCAAACTGCTCCCGCCCCCCCCCCGCCAAAAGCCCTGTATCTCCCTGACCGGGTGGCTGCCACCGCCGCTGCCTCTTTGGCCGGCTAACTTCTCCCTGCCTGCCCCCTCAGCTTCCCAGCAAAGCGCTTCTCCTCTTCCTCGTGGCCAGGGACTGGAAGCTGCTGCTGCAGCAGCAGCAGGGCCGGGGGAGCGACAGCTTGTGAGCGCCTTGCCGGTCAGCCTCTTCTCCAAGCGCCCTGAAGGGGGGAGCCTGGTGACTCTCCTCGCACCCTCTGGTTGTCAACTTGGCTGTTGGTGGGCGCACGGGGGGGGGGGCGGGGCGCCAGAAGGGATCCTCGCCTAGGGTGCAAGATAAGCTGGGGCCGGCCCTGTCAGCATCTCCTGGTAGTCCCCAGCCCCAGGGACGTCCGTCTTGCCTCCTTTTCGGCTCTGGCCCCTACCTGGCTCTGAATATTTTCAGTCATAAGATACAGGCTGGAGAGTCTGGCCTGCCACCACAACGAGACAATATTGCGATGCCCTCTAAAGTCATTCAAGAAGACATTTTCATATGTAAGACTGGGTTCTGCAAGACCCTTGCACAATGCATGCTCCTGATGTATTTTTTTTTTTTTGGGGGGGCTGGGGCTGTCAGGCCCTCACCCAGCTGAAGGACCGCCCATGTGAAGGCCACAAGAGGAGGCTAAAGCTGCAGTGGATGAGTCCCATAATTCGAAAGCATCTATTCTTCGGTGCTCAGCCTTCCTTCTGGTCCAACTCTCGCAGCCATACATGACTACTGGGAATACCATTGCTCTGACCATACGGACTTTTGTTGGCTGGGTGATGTCTCTACTTTTTATCATGCTGTCAAGGTTTGCCATCCCTTTCCTCCCAAGGAGCAGGCGTCTTTTAATTTCATGGCTGCAGTCACCGTCTGCAGTGATCTGGGATCTCAGGAACGTGAAGTCTGTCACTGCTTCCACGGCTTCCCCTTCTATTTGCCAAGGAGTGATGGTGCCAGATGCCATGATCTTAGGTTTTTTGATGTTGAGTTTCAAACCAACTTTCGCACTCTCCTCTTTCATCCTGAGCAAGAGGCTCTTGAGGTCCTCTTCACTTTATGCCGTTAGAGTGGTATCGTCTGCATATCTGAGGTTGTTGATCTTTTCCCCAGCAATCTTAATTCCGGCTTGTGATTCACCCAGGCCGGCATTTCGCATGATGTACTCTGCATATAAATTAAATAAGCAGAGTGACAGTATACATCCTTGTTGTACTCCTTTTCCTATGCTAAACCAATCAGTTGTTCCATATCCGGTTCTGTCACTTCTTGACCCTTATATGGGTTTCTCAGGAGACATGTGAGGTGGTCTGGTACTCCCATCTCTTTAAGGACTTGCCACAGTCTGTTGTGATCCACATAATCAAAGGCTTTAGCGTCATCAGTTCTCACTAGTAAGCAGCGAGTCCTGACCTGGAAGGCCCAAGTCTAGGCAAACCATGGCAGATTGTGGTGCCTGGCCCAGCTGAGCCCCGCATAAGGCGAGGCAAGGCAGATGGCAGTTCCCAGACTGCCCAAGCCCCACACAACACGTGAGGTGAGGCAGATAGCGGTGCCGAGTCTGGGCCAAGTCTGGTGTGGAGCAAGGCCGAGGGTGGCAGCGGCTGACCCAGCTGAGTCTTGCACAAGATGAAGCAAGGCAAAGGGTGGCATCCAGCCTGTCTGATCCCTGTGTGAGGTGAGGCAACATAGATGGCAGCGCCTGGCCTGGCCGAACCCCCCTTGAGGCAAGGCAGAGGGTGGCCCCCGACCTGGCCTGGCCAAGCCCCACATGAGGTGAAGCCTAGCTTGACCCAGCCAAGCCCTGCGTGAGGTGAGGGAGGCACCCAGCTGAGATGAGGGAGGTAGTGCCCACCCTGTGCGAGACGGAGCCTGGCCTGCCTGAGGTGAGGAAAGCAGCACCAGGCCAATCGGTTAGTCAGGCTGGGGAAGCAGCCCTCTCCCAGGGTTTTTCAGTCCCAGTCCCCCCTCCCCACAGACAGGGTTGTCCTGAGTATAAAATGGAGGAGAGGAAAAGGAAGTAAGCGACTTTGAGCCCCAACTGTGGAGAAAGGCGGGCTATAAATGAAGTAACTGAATAATAAATATAGCTGAAGACCTAGGATCAGATAAAAGTTGGGTGGGTAGTGACTGAAAGATCACTTTTAATCTTTACAGCCAGTTTGGTGTGGTGTTTAGGAGTGTGGACTCTAATCTGGGAGGACTGGGTTTGATTCAGTGTTCCCTCTAAGCTAGCTCACAGTTTTTTAGCCTCCAGCTCACACATTTTTATCTCCGCTCAGGAAGGATGGCTCCAGAGCAAAGTAATTGATGCAGCGGCCAAATCGCTCGCTCACAACTTTAACGCCGGTAGCTCCACAAAGAAGAATTTTTGCTCACAAGGCTCCACAGGCTTCGAGGGAGCATTGGTTTGATTCCCCACTCCTCCACATGCAGCCAGCTGGGTGACCTTGGGTCAGTCACAGTTCTCTCAGGAGCAGTTCTCTTAGAACTCTCTCAGCCCCACCTACCTCAAAGGGTGTCTGTCGTGGGGAGGGGGAGGGGATCGTAAGCCGCTCTGAGACTCCATGTGAAGGGCGGGGTATACATTTATTTATTTATTTATCAGACTTATACCCCTCCCTCCCTGAAAAGCAGGCTCAGGGTGGCTTCCATACAAACATAAATACAGTTAAAAACATAAATACAGTTAAATCCTCCTCTTCCTCCTCCTTTTTCACTGAAGACACTTATTTAGGACAACAGCTGGTTAAGTTTACTAGGAGATAGGGTTGCCAGCCCCAGGTGGGAGCGGAGATCCCCCGATTCCGTGGGCTCCTGCTTGCCGCTGGCTAGCTGGGTAAAACTCAAAATATCAGAGCATCGCCGTGTAACGTCATGCTGGGTTGTGGCAGTTGGGGTTGAGGTTCCCCCCACCGGCCAGCTGACCCATGGTAGGCATTGGTGGATCCCCTGCTCCCACCTGGCAACCCTAGTCCAGTAGGCACCTTAAAGACTAACAAAATTTGTGGCAGGGCATGAGCTTTTGTGAGTCGCTGCTCACTTCTTCAGGCAAGGTCAGTAAAAGTAATGAAGCCCACCCGGTTGCTTGATTGCAATTAGATTTTGTACACAGGAAGATTTGCCCTTGCTGATGAGCCAGCCACAAAAAGGCTGCCATAGCTTACCTTGTGCTGTGGTGGCAGCTGCTGCCAAAGCAACATTTTCAGAAATCTGCACAGTGAATGAAATAAGTCTCCAGTGGCCAGTCAGAGAAGCCTTGCTGGTCTTTAGTTCCTAAGAACATAAGAGAAGCCATGTTGGATCAGGCCAATAGTCCAACACTATGTCAGAAAGTGCCCAAAATCTAGGTGCCTTCAAGAGGTCCACCAGCGGGGCCAGAACTCCAGAAGCATTCCCAGAGCCAGTTTGGTGTAGTGGTTAAGTGTGCAGACTCTAATCTGGGAGAACTGGGTTTGATTTCCCACTCCTCCACTTGCACCTGCTGATGTGACCTTGGGTCAGTCACAAGCTCTGGCAGAGCTGTCCTTGAAAAAGAGCAGTTTGTGTCAGAGCTCTCTCAGCCCCACCCACCTCACAGGGTGGGTGGGGAGGGAAAGGAGTTTGTAAGCCGCTCTGAGACTCCAAGTGCAGGGCGGGGTATAAATCCAATCTTCTCCTCCACTTTCACCCCGCCCCCAGCACCAGGAATACAGAACATCACTGCCCCAGAGTGTTCCATTGTGTCTAATAGCAACTGATGGATCTCTGCTCCATATGCTTATCGAATTCCCTCTTGAAGCTGTCCATGCTTGTAGCTGCCACCCCTTCCTGTGGCAGTGAATTCCACCTGTTAATAACTTTTTGGGTGAAGAAGTACTTCCTTTTATCTGTTCTAAGCCTAGGTAAAGGTTTCCTTTGCTCGAAAGCCAGTCGAATCCAACTCTAGGGATGTGGTGCTCATCTCCGTTTCCAAGCTGAAGGGCCAGCGCTGTCTGAAGATGTTTCCGTGGTCATGTAGCTGCTATGATTAAATGGTGAGGTGCATGGAACACTGTTACCTTCCCACCGAAGCGGTATCTATTTATCTACTTGCAATTTCTTGCTTTTGAACTGCTAGGTTGGCAGGAGCTGGGGCCAGAGACAGGAGCTCACTCCGTCATGCGGCACACTCGGGTCTCGAATTGCTGAACTACCGACCTTCCGGGCTACACTTAACCACTTGAGCCACCACAGCCCCTGCAGTTCTACCACGGCAGTTGCCCACGAGTTCTTGTATTGTGAGAAAGGGAGAAAAGTACTTCTTCCTCTACCTTCTCTATTCCATGCATAATTTTGTAAGCCTCACCTGGCCCCATCTATTTTCCCAAAGCACTTGGTGGGCACCCCTGCCCTACTGAGTGCACATAGCAATTTGATGCAAAAAAAAAAAGTGTAAAAGAAGTTTTTAAGATGCTGGCAGACCAGAGAGAGACACACACAAAAATAGCACCCTCATTCTGTGAGAACAGCAGCAGTTAATCAAATGCACCTTGCAAATTAGACTGCAGGTGTCAGCCATACCTTTATTTATACACGTTTAATAGCATCCACCTTCGACTTTGTGGCTTCTCCGCGCCCCAACGCAAGGAGATGAGCCAGCCCACAACCTCTGTATTCCGCGGATGCAAATCTCAGGGTGGAGAGGAGCCAGTCAGAAGCAGGGCCTTGGCTTAGGCCACGCCTCAGGCCCACAAGCCACGCCCCTCACCCAGACCACGCCCCTGACCGACCGCGCTGGGGACCAGTGATGCGTTGCTGCGATCGCGGAGCGCGTTTTTGCGAGAAGCGTCTAAGGTTTCCAGTCGCGGCGCGTCTTGCTCAGCTGCGGCTGAAATACGGTGCGGGAGCATCAAGGAACCGGTTCCTCGCCGGAGGGGGTGTTGTTTTTCTAGAAGCCCCCCCCCTTCAGTTTCAACTCGGATTGTTGGAGAAAAACTCAAAGAAGAGGCGAGCTATGGAGCGCTTTTGGGGTTTTCCACGACGCTTCCCCCTTTCTCAGGACTAGTTCTGCACGGAAGGGGCGAGGGGTGTTTGTCATTTTTAAACTGCAACCCCCGAGAGCCCCTCGGCGCGTGGAAGTAAGAAGAAGGGCTCTCAGGAAAAAGAAACCCCAGGAATTCTCCTCCTCCTGCCGGGAGCGATTTTGCTTGGGGAAAACGTTGTATCCCTCCCCCCTCCCCTTTGTCATCTACGTTTGCCTGCAAGTTAAGAAGTTTGCAACTTGGGTTTCATGGAGCTGCGATTCCTGATACTTTTGGGACTTACAATTACATCCAGCACAGGTAACAGAGTTGTGGGGCGGGGTGGGGGGGCCGTTACGGATCGCCGCACCAGCAGAGTCCCCTGGGCGCCCGGATTTCAGGGGCGATCAAGGAACGACTGCCCACACAAGGAGAAGCAGGATTTTTAGCAGCCTGAAGTCTCAGAGGTGAGTGCGAACATCATCTCCTTTACTGCCCAGCAAAAGATCCCGGGAAGGGTGGGGAGGGGCTGTTCGACTGTACCGTTTAAGGATGGCAAAATACTTTGCGAGGCTGGATGAAGACCACTTCCAAGTAAACTCCTTTATACATAAGGGCAGCCTAGGTCTTTCCCAGGTAAGTAATACTAGTACTATCAGCCTTCAAAGCACTTCTAATAACGATCTCCATGAGCATCACAACAGCCTTGAAAGGTAGGCCCGGTCTAAGTATTGTGCTGGAGCAATGTGTCTTCTGGTAGTATTAACTGAAAAGAGTGGTCAGCTTAGCATATATACTCAGGAATTTTGGGGGGATTTGTTCCGTAGAATGCGTGCATAAGTGCACACCATAAAGCTATAGAAATCTCATTGAAATCTACAAGGTTTTCTCAATTTAGCTATGCCATTTTCAATTTGGAACAGTAAGGCTGTGATCACACACTAGACAATCCACTTTAATGGACTTTCCAACTGGATTTTGCCAGTTCACACAGTAAAATCCAGTTGGAAGGAGCACTGAAAGTGGATTATTTAGTTTATGTGTGATCGCAGCCTAACAGTGTTAATAACATTCTAGATCAAACACAGTTGTCTTTTGTTTCAGCGTGATGTTAAGGACAATCTAGACATCCATATGTCTAAAAATAACAATATAATTATTGCTAAGGGGAGTTATTTCGGTATTGTGCATACTGTATATTATAGTATATTTTTATCGGGATGGTTTCATGAGCAGTTGTTGAATCAAGCTCTAATCTACAAAAGTTTATGCTGGAATAACAAATTCGTTAGTCTTTAAAATGGCACTAAATGTCTGTTTATTTCTGGAAAAAAGCAAGGGATTATATAACGAAATAATTAATATGAACAGTGACCCCCCCAATCTTTTTCTGGAATTCATTTTTTAATGCATGTAGTTTTAAACTAAAGCTTTGAATGTTCCCCCCATTTTTAAACAATGCCATTGGCAACAGTTATTACTAAAGGATACATTTGCAGGATTGTTACTAACTTTCCAAAATGGGAAATCCGAAATTCCTCGCTGTTGAATGAAATGTGACAAATTATTCAAAAAATAAAAATGGAGAAATAGTTCCAAATTGTATTGAAGAGTCGGAATGTATGTTTAGGTAGAATTGGTGTACATGGACCAAACGAGTGACTTTTGGTGCAACGTTAAGCCGAGTTGCTCCTTTCTGAGCCCATTGGCCGCAGTGGACTCTGTTTAGGATCATGTTCTGATCTCTCCTGATGTGATTACAATGATTAGGAGTTAGATCCAGGTGGGCAGCTGTGCTGGTCTGAAGAAGTAGAACAGATTTTGAGTCCAGTGGCACCTTTAAGACCAACAAAGGTTTATTCAAGGCATGAGCTTTCCTGTGCATGCAGCATGGACACGAAAGCTCATATCTTGAATAAACCTTTGTTGGTCTTAAAGGTGCCACTGGAATCAGAATGTGTTCTAATGATTAGGAGTGCGAGTTGTCAGCTGGGAAGTCCCTGATTCAAGTTTGATCGCAGCTAGGAACTGGCTGGGTGGCCTTAGGTGAGCTGATCAGCTGTGGTGATGTGGAGATAATCATACAGGGCCTACTTTTCAAGACCGTTGTGAATATTCCTATTAGAAGTGCTGTGAAGACTCATAGGGTTATAGCCTGTGAAGACTCATAGGATTATAGACTGCTTGTAAGTATAAAATAACAAGGTTTTCAATAGTCAAAAGCTCCCTTAGATCTGATGGAGATTTAACTCCAGAAAGCTTAAACTCTGAAAATCTTGTTGAGTTCTAGGGTACTTCTGATCTTGAATTTAGCTCTTCTACAGTAGATCAACATAGTTATTCCCCTGAAACTGTACATAAAATATCTGAAGAAGTGAGCCATGACTCAATGAAAACTCATCCCCTGCCACAAATTTTGTTAGTCTTTAAGGTGCTGCTGGACTGTTGCTCTTTTCTACTACTACGGACAGACTAACACGGCTACCCATCTTGATCTAGATACATAAAGTAGTTTACTTTGAAGTTATGGTCATCCAGGCTCGGAGAAAATGTTGATATCCTGAAGTGGCACAGTCAAACAGTCCTCCCACCTCCCTGGGATCTTTTGCAGTGGGGTACAGAAAATGATGTTTGCGTTTACCTCTAAGGTTGTGGCCTCCTTCATCGACTCCCCTAAAAACACTCTTGCTTCTTCTGTGGACAGATGTACTCTTGATCTTCTCTGAAATCTGCATGCCAGCGGACTCCGAAAGAGGCTGTTATTCTCCCAGTGCTTTTCTAAGGCACGTGCTAAGGACTGCTGTTAGGTAACACCTTGCCGATGAGAAATTTTATCCCTGTGTTAGCATGCTTCTTAAGTCTGTTCATTTTATGCAAGGAAACGTTGGAATATTTCCTAAAGTTTGGGATGGAGAAAGTACATAACTCTTGGGATTCCTTTGCACTTGTGTGGTGGTTGTGTTTAACCACCGCACAAGTGCAGGGGAAATCCCAAGGTTTAATGTTGCATAACTGAAAATCTAAACATATGCCGTTGAGCTTCGGAGCTACGCCTAGCAGCAGTCTGTTTTATTTTTATTTTTTAAGAAAGCATTTATTAAGCATGGGAATGTGATGTGATTTGGCATGCCTTTCCGGATAATTTTGTTACAGAATTTTTACTGTTCCCTTGTGCCTCTTCCTTCTCTGGTTTTTTTTAATCCTTTCACCTGTAATTATTTTCAACTTTGAGTAAAAAGATTTGAGCCCAGTAGCACCGTAGACCTACAAGAGTTTTGGGATATGAGCTCCCAAGAGTCAAAACTTCCTTGGTCAGATAGAAGTACCATCCCTACTCGTATCTGATGAAGTGAGCATTGGATCTCGAAAGCGCAAAGTCCGAAAATCTTGTGAGTCCCTATGGTGCTATTGGGCTGGAATCTGGCTGTTCTACTGCAGACGAACATGGCTCCCCCTCTGAGCTGTCAACTTTAAATAATGCGTGGAATCTCTTTTATTTTATGTTATGCCTTTTCCGTCCTGGCCCCAACCTGATAGAACTCTCTGCCAGATACCATCAGGGCCCTGCGGGAACTTATGCAATTCTGCAGGGCTTGTAAGGCAGAGATGTTCTGCCAGGCTTTTGGCCGAGGACAGCAACGGTTTCCGTCATTGCTGGCACCCTTTCTGCTCCAGTTGCACCTCTTATCCGCTTTGCCCTCTTCTCCCCTGCTTGCAAAGCGGCCAGCGGTCTGAAATGGGACCAATCAGTACTCGCCATTTATTTATTTATTTATTTTTCGCATTTATATCCCGCCCATCCCGTAAACGGGCTCAGGGCGGGTCACAACAGTTCAATAAATACAATAACATTTAAAACACATTAAAAACATATCAAACTTAATTTCTTTAAAATTCTTCATCGCTGGTACTTAACACCTGCTCGGCTAAATAAAATGGATTCAAAAATAAATAAACTCTGCTGGAAAAAATGTGGGAAGACTGGAGATTTTATGCATTGTTGGTGGTCCTGTCCCTCATCTCAACAGTTCTGGACACAAATTGTACAACAAATTCACAAAATTACGGGAATTAACTTACCTTTTCTACCTGAAACGGTCCTGTTGGATGTCTTCCCAGATACCTGTGAAAGTAAAGTCACTAGAAAATTAATAGCAACATTGTTAGCAATTGCACGAATAACATTAGCCCAGTACTGGAAAAACAAAAATCAACCTACTCTTCAATGTTGGCGAAACAAAATCTGGGGAAACTTTGTATATGGTAAAATTGTCACTCACCAAAAAGATTTTCAAGCAACTTGGCTCCCAGCAGTGGAATATCTCGCAGAGGAAGAAGTGATTCCAAACAACTCTTATTACAAAGATCTGTTATATTTTTAAAAGGCTCTTATGGGTTGAGAATGTTGATTATTGCATGGTATTAATATGTGTTCTGAATGTACTGCTGTATATATGGTTTAAGATAATAAAAAAAACACTTATTTGAAAAAAAACAACACATAAAACCAAGAGTCATGCTTGCTGTAGGGGGAATCCAGCCCATTGATATAACTAGGTATGGCTGGTTATCAGTGGGTGGGAGACTGCAATCTCAGGCCTGGCGGAACAGCCCCATCATGCAGGCCCTTGCTTTAAATATCTTATTAATGTTGTAATTATTTTCTCTTGATGTTTTTATGCACGATCTGCTGGGTTTTTTTTTTACCGCTTTTATTTCTACACGCTGATGTTTGCTGGAGATTTTTTAGTAACAGCCTATGAATCCCTCCCCCTTTCCCCAGTATTGCTCCTTTATCCAGACCTACAGCTGCCTATCCAAGAATGGGGTGTGTATGGATAGAAACCCACCCCTCTTACTTCGCTCTTTTTCTTTTCTCTTTGGCCACTAGGCTTCCCGCTGCCCGTCTCTCCCCCCCTGCTGCCTCCGGGTGGTGGCATCAGTCGCGGACTGAGGCCTCCGGAGCTTCAGGAAAGAGAGAGTGAAGAAACTGAGACACCAGCAGGGGAGCTGTTGTCTTCCAGGCGTGGCAACACCGCTGGCGCGGGAAAAGAAGCTGGCCTGGGAGGAGGGCACCACCGAGCCAAGCGCTGTACGTGCTACACCTACAAGGATAAGGAGTGTGTTTATTACTGCCACCTGGACATCATCTGGATCAACACGCCAGAGTGAGTGGGGAAGGAATGCCTCCGAACTGGGGTGGGAAAACGGGGGGAAGCGCGGGCCTCCGGTTCTGGAGGAGGAGGGAGGTGGGGTGTTGAGAACCGACTCCTAGTCACGTTGTCTCCTCCCTCTTAAAAAAAAACCAACAAAAATTTCAACAACAATGGAAGCCCAGATTAGTTTTGGCGTCTGAGTGCTTTGCCGCCAAATGGTTGGCCTGTGTGGATGAAACTGCGGCTGTTCCACATTAGCCAAGATGGCTCCATGAAAGTCCCTTGTCAGAGGCATCTCTCATCCAGAGCACCAGATGATGGGGGTGGGGACAGACAATGGGGAGGCTGATTGCTTTCATGCCTTGTTTGTGGGATTCTGGAAAATGCGGGGCTTGCTGTGCTTGGGCACAACAGGGTGCCTTGGGCTTGAATCCGGCCGTAAATCTCTGCTGATGGAAGAGAGTTGTCCTCGGAATGCATTTTCTGTGATTTCCCCCTCCTGCTGCACCTCGAAATGTTCTCTGCAATGTTCCTCTTAATAACAGTGGGAGGGAGGAGTCGGCAGAAATCACCCCTTCTTTTTTAGCGAAAATTTCCAGTGCAGTCCAACTGGTGGCCTAATCCAGCAGTGCACTTTCTGAATTCCCATCTACAGTCACTGTGCTGGTTAACACAAACATTCCAGAAAGAAATGTGGTATAACTCCTTTTTGTTAGGACCCACAAAGTATCACAAAACAAGGGGCGAACTTTCGAGTTCTCCCGAACTGTTCGTCAGGGTGGATATTTGGTACGAAAGAAAGCAAGGGGAAAGGGGACGTGGGAACTGATGATTCGGGACGTGATTGAAGAGCTCCCGACTCTGCAGTTTGCAGAAGCGCAGAACACATTTCAGACTTGGTTGGATTTCACAGGGTAGGGTGCATAACAGGCTTCTGCAAGTGTTAAAACAAAACAAAAAAGTATGCCTTTCCAGAATATAGAAGCTAACAATTGGATGTCTCCCCAGCTGTGATGGAATATAGATGACCCTTGTATGGTGGAGCAAAAACAGTGGTAGCCCTTCTTTTGTTATTAAAGTGGATATTAGTTTTGGGCGATGCACCAAGTGACGAGTCAATGGAAGACCAGCTGGGTGGTATTGCTTTGTGATGGGAGGGTCCTCTTGACCCACAGAGTAAAGCGATGTGAAGGGACGGTGCCTTTGAACAGGGAAGGCATCCTAACTATTTCAGGACTGCCTGGACTGTCTCTTTCCAGCACCTGGGGCGAAACAGCAATAAATCACTGCTGAATTGTGCACGTAGTAATTTCTGGATGCCAAAATACCACTGGTTAGTTACGCAACCTACAGCCTCATCATGTCTCTGGTAACTGCGAGCGCTTCTTTCCAAATACACCTGGTACTGTGGAGCTGGCAAAGAATCTGTCCTTACCCAGAGATGACCTTGGGCTTGTATCAAGCATAGCTACAGCAATGCAACTGTTTGGTCTGGGAGAGTTTCTACCAAAAATAGCCTATGGAGTCTATTTTTAAGGTTGCTGATGGATTGGGAGCAAACACAGTGGGCTATCCCATTACCAAACACCCTCTTTCCCCCACCTTTTTGTATATGTATATTTTTGTGGTAGACATTACGGTGGCACAGCCCAGTTGGATTGTACCAAGTTGGTATAAATGGGGAGGGGGAGAATGCTGAGCATTCCTCCTGACTGTGATGTGTCTCCCCCCAATTCATTTTTCGGCCGTTTTTCTCCCAGTGATGATCACCTCCGGTGTTGAAGTTAGTAGGAAATAAGCAGCCATGACATTAGCAGTTGGGCGGGGAGGGGGGCGTGGTTAATGATTTCAGCTCCTTTCCTTCAGTTTACTGACTCCTGCCACGCATTACATGGCTCCCGCTTCATAGGAATTTGTCAGTAGTCCAACTTTTACGCTATCCTATCTAGTCTGGCCCCTCAGCTGGCAAAGAACTTCGGCTTAACTCAGGTGGCCGCCAAAGCCACATGGTTTTTAGACCCCCGTTAAGACTTATTTAAAACATTTCTGTGTTGTCTTTCCACCCCAATAAGTTCCCCAAGGCTGCGAACATCAAAACAGCATTTAAGATAATGTACACATACGATAATGAAATAAAAACAGTATAAACACAGTTAGCGCCAAAGCCAGGGAGGAGGGCCAATAACAGTTATTGGGCATATGCCAAGCAAAACAAAACAAGTCTTCAGGTGCCGGGGGAAGAGAACGATAGAGGGAGACAGACGAGTCCTCCTGGGGAGGGAGTTCCAAAGTTCCAGTGTCATGATCACGAAGACCCTTTGTTGCATTGAGAATGCTGACTTCTCTTCCAGCCATCACCTTGGTCCATTTGGAAGAAGTTCCTCTTAGCACCAGCACAAATCCCTGAGTCCCCGTCTCCCCCCCCCCAATTCTCAGTTTGGCATATATGGCATGGTCGACCTTTTTGCTCAGCACACTGGAGTGCCTCCATTAAGCAACTGGCGCAAGCCCCATAGGTGCTGGAGGTACTTCTGGGGCTGGTGGCATGGCTTGTGTCTGTCATCAGTTCTTGGGTGCATGCAGCCACATGTCCTTGTAGCAAGTGAGGAGAACAGATTCAAAAAGAAAACAAAGGTTCGTTTCCTTGAATGGGAAAGGGATACATCCTGGGTTGGATCCAGCCGGCGTTTTCATTCAGTATCACCCAGTGCCCCCCTTGCTTACTGCCCCAATCCCAAATGGCTTTTGTCCATTCAGATCCCATGATTCCCTACACACATGTGTGCCATTAATTGCAACCTACTTATCACAATCCCAGCAAGGGGCTTTCAGGGCAAGTGGGAGGCAGAGGTAGTTTGCTATTGCCTTCCTCTGCTGAGCCTTCCTTGGTGGTCTCCCATTCAAGTACTGATCCTGCTTAGCTTCCAAGAGCTGATGAGGCTGGGCTGTACCCTGCTGCCTTCCTTCCCATGATTCCCTACCTCTGCCTTTTTGGTGGTCAAAGGGAGCCCCATCCTGCCTGTGGAAAAGGTGGTTGGGGTGCCACCTTCTGTCTCTTCTTCTTGAGAGCCAGTTTGGTGTAGTGGTTAAGTCTGTGGACTCTAATCTGGGAGAACCAGGTTTGATTCCCCACTCCTCCACTTGCAGCTGCTAGTATAACCGGTCAGTTACAAGTTCTGTCAGAGCTGTTCTGTCAAGGGCAGTTCTCAGGAGAGCTCTCTCAGCCCCACCTACCTCACAGGGTGTCTGTTGTGGGGAGGGGGGAGAGAAAGGAGACTGTGAGCCGCTCTGAGACTCCTTCAGGTAGTGAAGGGCGGGGTATAAATCCAATCTCTTCTTTTTATCTTTGTGTTTAACTGATCTCAGGACACATTTTCTTGCTGGATTGTGAACACTGCACCTCGAGTGGGTATTTCTGCAATCCCAGTCCTATTGCATTGCTTAATATGCATCTCTTCCTATTGATTGCAATGACTTAACACTGTGTAATCTGCCTGGAGCCTCAGGGAGAAAGGTGGACTACAGATAACATTAACAGATGGATGAATAAATAAGCACAGTAAGCAGCAGATCAACGGGGACAGCAAACACAAACTGGGTGCTGGGAGGTGTACTTTGGTGTGTGAAATAGTTCTGAGAGTGAATTCCATCCACCCCCTCCTTCTGTTCCCTTACAACATTTTGGTGCACGTTACCTTGGGAGCAGGAATTCTGATCTGAATCAGAGTACATAAGCCGTTTGTGGGTGCTACACTGGAGGAATGTTAGGAGATTCATAATGGGATAACAGATTGCATTTTGTTGGCGCTTTTGAGGTTGATGAGTCAAGATCATTGGGTAGGATCTGGAGGAATTTTGAATTCTGAGGTTTCTCGTTTTTTATGCTGGCTGGCTTTTATTGCTTTTTGGGCCGTTAAATAATATGCAGAGGAAACATTTTTTAAAAAAATCCATTTGTTTAATGGATTTTAAATTTGTAGACAACTGTTTTGTGGGCCAGCGTGGGTGAAAGGCTGGATCGAAGTATTCTATGTGATAATCATTTTGCATGCAGTCTTGCTACGGTGTACGTTGCGTGCACATACTTTTGTATGGAGTCTGTCAACGTCATGCCTTGGAGTTCATTTGGAGTTGTGGTGTTGGGGGGAGATTTGAACCTGTTCAGACAGAGCCCCAGTTGCATCACCTAGATACAATGTGCCTCAAGCAGGATCAGGTCAGGTGAACCGGGCCCGGGGATCCTCCAGGTGAGGAACAGATTACCTCAGTAAATCAGTAAAACAATCTGTAAGGTTGCCCAAGGGAACTGAGCAACAGCACGGGAAGACAGGAGTTGAACAGGGCCTGTAAGCAGTTTGGATGGAAGTTCCATTCTGCGGTGGGCTTGCAAATTTCGGCTCGGTTTACTGTTTAGTCACTAGAAGTGCTTGCTGTAACCCCCTCTCTCCTGGCTTTCCAGGAGACTTGGAAGAAAGGCAGAGTTTGCTGTAATTTGCACGGTCTGTTGCACTTATTTCATTCAGGTTTCAGCACAAACCGAGAGAAGATCTTGTTTCATTCTAATGGAAACCAGGACAGTTGGGATCATCTTGCTCAGGGGCCTGTAAAAATTTCCCCCTTAGTCCAAGGTTGGTGAAGCAGGACTTCTTTTGCAGAAGCCATGCTGATTTTCTCTCAGCAGGTGTGCTTGGTGTGCTTAATTCTATCATTGGTTGGTGTGCTTAATTCTATCTTTGGTTGCAATTTCTACTAATTTACCCGGAATGCATGTTAGGCTACCTGGTAGGTGATTCCCTGGATCCCTTTTGGACCTCTTTTTAATAACTGACGTGGCATTTGCTCAGGCCTGTCAGGAGGATGCTAGCCCCCCCAGACCCTCACCCATCCTGCTGCACCACGCTCCTTACTCCTGCCCCTCCGCGGCCTCCTCGGCTCTTCCAGGGAAGCTGCCCTGCCACTTCTGGTCAGTTTCACTCCCACCCATCAGCTTTTAGGTTTAGGAAGTCAAATTAACCAGAAGAGGCAGGGTGGCTCCGGAAGGGAACACCCCTAAGTGACTTTCCCAGGGAACTAATCTAATTAGTAATCTAATTAAATTCCTCACTCCTCTGCCCCAGCACTCCGGCCCCACTACCCAAAATCTTCTGGCAACAGTCCTGCATTTGCTACTTTCCCGTCAACTGGCATAAAGGCTGATTTTAGCAGCCGATTACACACACTTGTTAGTAGATCAGTAGTTTTACTTTTGAGTTCCTTTTTTTTTTTTTTGAGTTTCACTTGAGTTCCTTAGTTGTCTGCCATCTAGACCTGGAGAATTAGTTTTCAGTTTGCCCAGTCGCCCTAGAACTTCATCTCTTGTCATCTAAATTTGAATCAGTCTGCTCCAGAAGGGCAGCATGGGTACACGTCCCATGTTTTCCATGGTGAAAACAGAAGGATTTATTTAGTTTGCCATCTTCCACCTTCCTTAAGCAATCCTTTCATTTCTTTGTCATCCAGAGGCACAACTGCCCCCCCATCAAATTTCCTGCTCCTGATATATTTGAACAAACACATATTATTTGTCTTAATGCTTTTAGCAATCTGCTCCTGAAATTCTCTTTTTTTCTTGCTTTATTGTGAACTTAGGTATGTTTTGCCAGAACCTCTGCTTGTTTCATTTACCTGTTTTGGGCGGGGGAGGGGGTATCTTCCTCTTGTAAAAGCTGCTTTTTTTTTTTTTTGCTGTTTGTGGCTTTTGTGACTTGGATCATTAATAGGGTTGCCTGCTCTGGGTTGTGAAATTCCTGTAGATTTGGGGTTGGAGCTTGGGAAGGGTGGAGTTTGGGGAGGGGAAGGACCTTAGAGGGGCATAATTCTATTGAGTCTACCCTCCAAAACTTCCATTTTCTCCAGGGGAACTGATCTCTCTGGGGATACGAAGTAATTCTGAGAGATTGCCAGACCCCACCTGGAGGCTGGCAACCCTAGAAACCATGCAGGCATCATTTTAGACTTGATAGTATGTTTCCCAATGAGGTACTTCAGGGCTATTTTTGGGCAGGAACGCACAGGAATGGAGTTCCGGCTGGCTCCTGAGTTGGCCACGCCCAGCAGGAACTCATTAGCATAATATGCCACACCCAACAGCAGAAACTCATTAGGACTGGCTACATTAGGGGTGTGTGGCCTAACATGCAAAGGAGTTTCTGCTATTAAAAAAGCCCTGGGTTTTGACAACAAACAAGGTAAACAGAATAAAAAGCAAAAGGTGGGTGTGGCTGGATGACCACACTTCTGGTAACGTGGGGTGTGTGGCCTAATATGCTAATGTGCTGCTCTGTCAGGGGTGTGGCCTAATATGTTAATATGTTTCTGCTGTTGGGTGTGGCCTATTATGCTAATGAGTTCCTGCTGGACTTTTTCTACAAAAAAAAGCCCTGAGGTACTTATTCTATCTAGGCTTCAATTAGTGTAGTTTTAAATAATTTGCAGGGATCGTGGAGGGGTTTGATTCTTGTGAATGTTACTTTAAACTTTGACTTCCTTCATTTTTGCAAAATTCTCAGTTTTTGAAATTAAAAGTGGTGGTTTTGGACTCGGGGGGCAACTTTCCATGGACACGAATGTTGAACGTAATAGCATTTTGGTCACTCTTCTCAATTGGTGCAGCAACATCTATATATCTCACCAGGTCTTGAGAACCCCACTCTGGTTGGTTCCTTGATCATCTTCTCCTATGCATAGCAAGTTATGTTGCCTAGAAACCTGGCTTCTGTGGCATGGCTCAAGTACACATTTGCCCAATCAATGTGAGGCTAGTTGAAGTCACCCAGTATTACAACATTTCCCCCTTTGGTCACCACCCTCATTTGTCTCTCCATCTCAAGATCTGCCTCACGGTTTTGATCAGCGGAGAGAGTGCACCCCCAGTTTTATGGAACCCTTAGGGCCGAGTATTTCCACCCATAGAGATTCTGTTGAGGAGTTCATTCCCATAATCTTTTGGAGCTTATTTGACTCTGTGCCCTCTTTGATATACAGAGCAAAAATGGCCTCCAACATGACTCTCCCTGTCCTGTCTATAGAGCTTGTATCCAGGGAAAACAGTGTCCCATTGATTCCCCCCCCCCCACACACACCAGGTTTCTGAAACACTTACCATATCTAAATTGATTTTTATCCCCACGCACTTCAGCTCCCCTATCTTGGCTCAGAGGCCTCTTGCATTGGCATATAGACACATGTATCTCATTTTCTTCTCTAAGGAAAAGCTGAAGCAATATTGGTTGTATTCTATTCAGTATACTTATTGGGTGGTGGCTTGACTTGAATGTACTTGAAGAAACAGATGTGAGTACTTAATGTCTAAGTTTTGAACTTAACATTTACTTTATAACATTTTCACTGTCATGGGCTCAGAGAAACCAAAGTCATTCCCCATTGTAAAATAATTTAATTGCTGTGGACAGTTCCAGCACTAGCTGAATGTTCTGGTCAGTATATATACTTCATATATTATATATTTTCTCAGTTAATTTTTTTATTATTTTTTAAAGTGTGCATTCATCAAAAGTTATCAAATATCATGAATAGTTTCATACAACAAGTAGAATCAACTGTATTGATAAAAATATATTGTTCAAATATAGAAGCAGCAAATAAAACATCATTATTACAATATTCAGGCATAAGTTCTCTCTTTGAAATAAGAAACAAAATATTTCTGAACATTCAACAACAGTCTAATAAAAATAAACAAGATTACATCTTTAACAATTAAATTTCTACACTAAGTTTAAACCATCCTTAAAACCTGGATATTATTTTAATCATTTATAAGTCATTTTTACTAAATGTCTTAAATGCTTAGTGGAGTATTAAATAAAGAGATTTAAACTGTAATCAATATTATTATCACCTTTTATGTAATATTCAGATAAATTAAAAAGTTTTCAAGAAATTTTCAAGAAATCAGGAATTTAGTTTTTAAAATATTTTGAATTTCCTCATGCATATTTTCCCAGTACCTCTCTGTCTTGATGCAAGTCCACCGCATATGATAATAGGTGCCTTCTGCTGTTTTGCATTTCCAACAGGACTCTTTGTAATTCTTATCCATCCTTTCAACATCTTTTGGAGTGATGTACTACCGGTAAAACATCTTATGCCAGTTTTCTCTTAGTGCTTGACTGGCTGTGAATCCAATATCCTTAGTCCATAGGTTTTCCCAGTACTGAAACTGTATTTCTACGCCAAAATTTTGCATCCATTTAATCATGCATGGCATAGCATGATTGAATCATATTGAAGCAATAATTTGTAAATTCGCCCTAGTTGATGGTCTTTAGATTGTGAATCTAATTTCAAAATCAGTCTGTTCTTTTAGAATAGGGGTGTTAAACAGATGGCCTGTGGGCCGAATCCAGCCCCTGCAAGCCTCCAATCCAGCTCAAGAGCAACTGACTCTGTGTTGCTTCTTGCTTCCAAGATCGCAGCTGCTTTTGGCCAGTCTCTTCTATTTCCTGCTTCAGAGGTGAGAAAGCCTTCCCTTGATTGGCTGAGAGCTCCTCCAGAGAGAAGGGAGGGAAATGAGAGAGAGAGAGAGAGAGAGAGAGAGAGAGAGAGAGAGAGAGAGAGAGAGCTCTGTTTAAGACCAAAAACATTTTTTCCAGGTACAAGCTTTTCTGGGCAAGCACACTTCTTCGGGGGGGGGGGGAAGACTCAGAGAGAACATGCTGGGGGGGGTGAAGGGGATCCCATGTCACTTGGAGAGATCCCCCTTTCCATTTCTAACAGATGGGGAGGGGAGAGAAACCTAACAGCATAGCTTGCATTCCTTATTAGTCAAAGGGAGCAAAAGTACATCAGCACCTTAATAACTAACAAAATTTGAGGCAGGGCATGAGCTTTCATGAATCACTGCTCACTTCTTTAGATACTGCTGGAATGTGAGTCCACCTGTCCTTATATCTTGGAGAGTGAAGTGATTTCAAATGCCAAATGACAGTAGTAGGCATTGGTAATGAAAAAAGAAACCTAGGTCTCAATTCAGTCCAGGAGTTTGCATTGTCTTGAGCTTCATTATCAGTTGCAATTCAGCAGTTTCTCTTTCTAATCTCCCTCTGTAATTCCTTTGTAAGAGCATGGCTACTCTTAGGTCAGCAACTGAATGCCCTGCATTCCTGGAAGGTTAAAATGTTCCCCCACTGGTTTTTAAATGTTGTGGTTTTTAATAGTAGTAGAAAGAGTAAGAGTCCAGTAGCACCTTTAAAGACTAACAAAATTACGGTAGCTTTTGTGAGTCAGACTTATTTCCATTTATTCTTTTCATCCTGGACTGAATCCTCTTGTACCAAATTGAGATCTAGGTTTCCTGTCTCAATACCAATGCTGATATCTCCATGGCTCTGTATATCACAACAATGCTGATATCTCCACCCGTCTGCATATGACACTTAATCCAATCATGCCTGCTGTTGCCATTTGGCATCTGAAATCATCTTTATAAAGTTTATGTCTCTGGTACCTTGTGTTACATTTTAGGGCACGCATGGCTCTGCCCGACAAGGTGACATTTATGTCTGATCCAGCCCTTGTAACAAATGAGTTCGACGCCTCTGTTTTAGAACATGTATTATATTTTTTCATTGTCTTGCTTCCTGTCCACTGTATAGTTTATTTACCTTATATTGTATATAGACCAATATTTGTAATTTGTATTTTTTTTAATTTTAGAACTTTTATTGAAGAAAGAACTTTGTAATTTAATAACACCAACAAAATCATTTATATTATAGAAGCAAAACTTCACTTAAACGCTTTATCTTCGTATCTTCATTTTCTTTCTTCTCTGGAAGCTTACATGATAAAGTTTATAGAATACTCAAGTTAATCTTAGCTCATTATAATAAATTTACAATATATCGTCAAATTACTCTTTGAACTAAATTGTTCTGCAAATAATTAAACTCAATCCTAGGAGGCCTCAAGGGTCAGGAGGGGGAAAAAAGAACCCCTCCTTCCAAGAACTGATTGAGCCTTGAGGGAACATCCCCAGATGTTTGCCACAGTCCCACCGCTCTTGTAAAATAAAAAAGGGGCTTTTTATATTACCCAGATCCTATTTTTAAAAGGAGTCCAAACTCTCTTCAAGATCTTCGTGGTCTTCAGGAGTACAAACTCGAGTCATCTTGAGTGGCGTAAGAGGAGAGCAATCTTTCCTTTTGCCACTTTATTTTCTCTTGATTTAGAGGGAGAAGAATTTAAGGCAGCTAGCATTAGTTCACTTGAGGCAGAGTCGTAGGTGGTATAGAGGGTTGAGCCATGTTGGACACACAGTTCGCCCGTATGGAGCCAGCAATATCTTACTCCTAAATCCCGCAGCTTAGCAGTCGTATCTTTAAGATCTTTTCTAGTCTTTAAAAACACGGGGGTGGGGTGGGAGAGATCTGGAAGAACATGAATCTTCAGGCCTTGAAAGTCAAGACCACCCCGCTCTCTAGCCTCTGCTAAGATGCTTCTTCATGTTCGGAGGTCCTTAAATTCTACCAGTATATCTCTACTGTATAATGAGGAAGTAGATTCATCACATACCTTGCCAACACGATAAGCTCTCTGCAGAAGGGGTGTAACACCAGCTTCAAGGCTTAAAGTGCCTGCTAGCCAATTTGCGATAAATGTATTCAACTCTGTTCCAGCTTCAACGTGGGATATAACCCCCCTGAACTTTAGGCACAACTCATGGCTACAATGAGTACAATGAGTCTCTACAAAAAGTAGAGACATCACCCTGCCAACAAAAGTCCACATGGTCAAAGCAATGGCATTCCCAGTAGTCATGTATGGCTGCGAGAGTTGGACTGTAAGGAAGGCCGAGCGCCAAAGAATAGATTCTTTTGAACCATGGTGCTGGAGAAGACTCTTGAGAGTCCCTTGGACTGCAAGAAGATCAAATCAGTCAATCCTAAAAGAAATCAACCCTGACTGTTCCCTGGAAGGCCAGATAATGAAACTGAAGCTCAAATACTTTGGCCACCAAATGAGAAGGGAGCACTCACTGGAGAAGACCCTGATGCTGGGAAAGATTGAAGGTCAAAGAAGACGGGGACGGCAAAGGATTAGATGGTTAGACAGTGTCATAGATGCAACGAACACGAAGTTGAGCAAACTTCAGAGGATGGCGGAAGACTGGAAGGCCTGGCGTGATCTGGTCCATGGGGTCGCGAAGAGTTGGACTTGACTGCGCGACTGAACAACAACAAAGACAAAATACGTTCCTGTGCCCAAGCATCTGAGGTTCTTGAAGGTAATTGACTCTCAAGCTCAGTGACTTTCTTGAAACTTTCTCTACCTTTTGATTTGATTTGTCTGTTCATGAAGCTCTTCTAACTTCTCCATACATTGAAACACTGGTTCCAGCATTTCTGTAATGCCGTTTCTCAATTCTTGACATTGTTTGATTAGCACCTGCATTAAAAAGTTTGTAGTAAGCGGGCTCTCTTCAACCATTAGCTGGCCTGTCCCAGCATTGCAAATCAGGTCTGTAGTTGGAAAGAACTCCATTAAATGCAAAACGCTTTCTCCTTTCTGTTTCTCCTTCTTACCACCTTTAGGAGCCATCTTTCAAAATAGAAATTTTTGCATTGGAAAGGGTAAAATATTTGAATTTTGAGCGGGCAGATGGCTGCTGACCCGGAAGTTGGTTGTGGCCACTCCCCCCTGTAATTATTTTTGATCTTGTCTTTTTAATACTATTTGTAATAATTTTGGAATAACTTTTATTAAGGGGTCTTTCTATTATCTGTGTTAAATATAAAATTATGTTTTTATAGATTCCCCTTGATGAAGTTTGCACGGTGAAACACGTAGGGACTTTGTGTAATAAATCAGTCAGCCATCACCTGGCATTTTTTCCTTGTTCAGTTGACACATTGCTGGATGCATCCCAGTTTTTCTTTATCCATGGGCTCAGAAAAAGCATCCTGGGATTTGTAGTTTGAGATACTGAGAATTCTCTTAGAGATTCCTAGCCCTTTCACAGAACTACGGGCTAGAGGATTCTCTGGGAAGAGGAAATTGTAGTCTGACTACTTTATGGTTGTAGTGAAATGCACCCATAAGCTTAGCCTTACCTAATGTCTGCCAGGTGGGTGAACTCCTGCCCCTGCCTTCAGCTGTCTGCACATTGGGGAGGTGACATCACACCCTTCCCCTGCAGTGATCTAGAAATTCCTCTATGGTCTTTACCATAGAGACTGGGGGAATTCCTAGAGAGTCCCAAAAGCTCTGGGATTTGTGGATACAGGTCTGACAAGCCTACTTAGGCTACAAAGGCACTGTAAATGTGCACTGGTTGACTTACATTGCAGTTTAACACTTCCGTGCTGCAATTCAACACCGACGCATTGTGTTCTTGGATTAATGCAGCCTGTCTATCAATGTTAAGCTGTTTCACATTGGCCTGGATTCAGTGCTGGGTCAGTTTTTGCTTATTAAACTTTAAAGAGGGAATGGATGTACATGACAGGGTTCTCTGGTTAGTCTGGAATAATGTCAGAATACTCATTTCTTTGATCTTTGTACAGATGCAAATTGAGAAGACATTGCTTTCTTTCTGATCTAAACCCCATTGACCTGCTTTGTTCAGATTAAAAAATATTTGCATGGCTTGAATAGTGAATATCCAAATCCAGATGT
This sequence comes from Gekko japonicus, assembly GCF_001447785.1. NCBI lineage: Eukaryota > Metazoa > Chordata > Lepidosauria > Squamata > Gekkonidae > Gekko > Gekko japonicus. Next base: position 91,699 of record NW_015164751.1, read on the forward strand.
AAAGGGAAATTCCACTACTCAAATCTGAGTCTCCCATTATAGTAGTTGGTTGCCACAGCTGGATGCCAGAGGTGGCAATCAATACCCCGTGTAGCACAGAAAAATATTTATATGTGCATTTTTCAATTAAGAACTTCTGTGTAAAGGCAAATAATTTCACTAGCCAGATACAGATGTTTTTTAAACGTCTTGGAAATCATATGGATTTAATATGTGCCGTATGTTTTCTCTCTGTTGCGCTCCAATGATGGATTGGGCTTTCTGGTTTTCCTTGGCGGTGTGTGTCCATGGGCTTCTCGGAGTGGGAGTTCGCTGCGTCCCTCTCTTGCTGCAGCCCACAGAACCCTCTAAAATGTTATTCTTGGAGGTCTGTGGACCCACAAGATCAACGAAGGAGCACCCTTGGGGGGTCTGCAGTGGAAGGGAGGGATTCGTGGAAATGGCTGGCTTCTCTTCCACAGACAGAAATGCCATCGGAAGGAATGGTGGCGGTGGTTGGATCCATGCCATCTGTGAAATGAACACTTCCACAGTAGTCTTTAAGTGCAGTTTAAATTCTACTTTGCTTTAGTGAGTGAAAGAATTTTCTTCTTTGCTGTCATGTTGCAGCCAACTTAACAGCAACCCCATAGATTTTCCAAGCTGAGAGACAAGCAGAGGTGGTTTGCCATTGCCTGGCTCTGAATACCTACTCTAGACTTCCTTGAGGGTATCCCATCCAGGTATGAAATACGACCCTGCTAAGCTTCCAAGATCTGATGAGACTGGGCTAGCCTGGGCCCATCCAGGCCAGGGCAAGTGAAAAAATTAGCTCAGTGATAATGTGTATCTAGAATATGCTTCCGTCAAATTCCATGCTAAAATGGTTAAGTCAAACAAGTGGAGAACTGAGCCCTTTCCATACAGGCCAAGTTCTCTAACAGTGTAATGCCAGTTTGGTGTAGTGGTTAAGTGCATGGACTCTAATCTGGGAGAACCAGGTTTGATTCCCCACGCCTTCACTTGCAGCTGCTGGATGACCTTGGGCAAGCCATAGAGCTGCTCTTGAAAGAGCAGTTCTCGAAAGAGCTCTCTCAGCCCCATCTACCTCACAGGGTGTCTGTTGTGGGGAGGGGAAGGGAAAGCAGTTTGTAAGCTACTCTGAGACTCCAAGTGAAGAGCGGGGGTATAAATCCAATCTCTTCTCTTTCTCTTCTCTTCCTCTAGAGTTACTTCAGTCCCAGCCCGTTGATTTAGATTGGGGTGACTGTTTCAGATGGCAGTGTGAATGGACCTCTGTGTTATATGCACAGTTTATGAAACACTTTGTACTCTGCCACTGACTAACAGGTTTAACTTAATAGGTGCACTTAGCACTTCCATGGTGCATATGTTAAGTGCCATTTATGATTCTAACATCATGAATGTTTTTAGGTATTAACTTTGGTTCATTTGTGACTTGTTGTTTGGATGCATGCTGGGAAGATAAAATACTGAGGCTTGTGACCTTGCTTGTTATGGCCAGCTGTAACTGCGCATGTCCCTGATGTCAGTTAGCTTGCGTTAGATGGAAAACCATACTACATCATTTGTGATGCATGTGTTTCTGAAATAGAATTGGGCAAATTATAGGCTGCACTGTTCATGCCCCACCTCATCTGGCTCACAAGCAGAGGTCATTTCGGGGGGGATTGCGGGGGATCGCAGTTCCCCCGGGTGAGGTACGGGGGATGGAGCACATGATGAAGCCCCGCCCCCTGCTTCCGGCCGCCCCGCTTCCGGCCCTCATTCAGCCAGGAGGAGGCAGGAGAAGAGGGAGGGTAAGTTGCTTCCTCCCTGCCTCTCCCCACCCCTGCCTGCCTGGGGCCAGGGAGGCCCTTCGCGGGGCTTCCTTGCACTCCCTCTGGCCTTGTGGGTCCACCGCCGGGCCCCTCATGGGGCTTGGCAGTGGAGCTGCAAGGCCGGCGGCGGCTGGGACCGTTGGGGGCGGGGTGTGTGGCCTTATGACATACTTCCGGTGATGTCAGGGGGTGTGGCCTTATGACACACTTCCGGTGATGTCAGGGGGTGTGGCATATGCTAATAAGTTATGCTAATGACTTCCCCTAGCTCTTTTTCTACGAAACGACCCCTGCTCACAAGAGCTTTTCATCTAGCTCTCAAGCTGTTTAACAATTTAAGAGTGCTGGCCCACTAGCCTTCAGAACCAACTAGTGTGGCTGTTATGAGCCTTGGCCTGTGTAGTGAGGCCTAGTGGCCCTGGGGAAGCCTGTGAGGTCGACATTTCCTGCTCCAGACTGATTATTCCCCCCCTCTGGTGGCTCCTGACAGCCAATTTTACCAATCCTAAACTCCTGCGGTGGAGCCTAGCCATGCAAGACTTCAATTTTGATGTTGAGTACATCACAGGATTCGTGAATAAAGTATCTGATGCTCCATCCCGCAGAGCCTGTGATAAGTGCTGTATATAGTTACTAGCTGATATTTCCCTCTGTAGTGTTTATCCATTTTTTCCACTCAGTAATCGCAGTAGTTACCCCTAGGACTGCCAAATCCCCCCGGGGGGTGGAAAATCCCCCACCCCAGAGGCCCGTTCCCAGACGCCGGGGAATCGGGCCCCGGGGGGAACCCCACCCCGGCGTGCGCGTCACAGGGCAGTGACGTCATGACGCTGGGCATGCTGGGGGCGGGGCCACGCCATACAAGGGAAAACTCTATGGTTTTCCCTTGTATGGTCATGGCCCCGCCCCCAGCGTGCCCGGCGTCATGACGTCATTGCCCTGTGATGCGAATGCGGCGCGCGCGCGTGCCGGGATCCCCCAGGAGTCCCCCGCCGGCGAGGTAAGTCACAGTTGGCAACCCTAGTTACCCCCATTTCTATGTGAATGGTTTACAGAGCTTGCAAATTACATTTTAGATAGTTAAAAGGGCACAGCCCATGGCCTTGTTATAGACCTCATTGATGGTGATTCAGATAGGCAGACCCCATGATTTGGTCTGGGGGGGGTGTGTGTTTAGGGTTGCCAGGTTCTACCTTTAGCTGTGGCGGGGGAGTCCTGGCCCTCTCTGGAACTTCTTCGGCGTGCGCATGAAGCGAGCGTGCTGTGATGACATCACCCAGAACTGACATCATCGCGTTGGGCACGTTGGGGGTGCGACCACTATCATTCGAGGGGAAACCATAGAGTGTGGTGTGAATACATTTCCCAGGCCACCTTTGGACCCTGTGACTGGTTAACAAGAAATTTGGAGGGAAAACTTGCACCAGTAGAGGAGTAAGTGGTGGTGCCTGGGAAGAAGAGATAAGAGGCCTTGCCCAAAGTAGGAGGGTGTTCACTTCTAGGGAGCAGAGCTGAGGGGAACCTGCTACAGACGGAGGGATCCCTTATCCAGGAAGGGGTGAGTTATCTTGAAGCCAATCACCTAGAGACAGCTAGGAATAGTCCAGATAAGACACGTTAGGGTTCTTCTTTTATTTGTTTGCCTATCTACCCTTACTGCTGTTATTATGCTACAAATTATTTGAAAACCAGTTATTACTAGACCTCTTTAATAAAGTTGTTTATTATTGTGCCTGGATCCTCAAATCTCGTTCAGTCACATATAAAGTACAACCAACTAGGAAAGGGTGGACCTAAGGGGTTGGGTGGGTACTCTGGGCCCTCCTGAGGAGGCCCGTACCAGAGCAGTGGCAGCCTACAGACAACTTCCCTGGTCCCCTGCATGTGACATGGTGGTCTAGCGGTGGGATGGGCTAACTTTGGACTCAGTGAGAGGCAGAGTGCTATTTGGGCTTGTCTTACCTTCCCACCTTTTTGGGGGAGGAAATTGCCTTTCGGCTTGAGGAAGCCATGTTTTCCCTAAGTTGCTTGCTGGGGCATGCAAGAACTCAGGAAAGGTCCATATAGGTAGAGGTTGAACATCTTCATTATGCTGTCTGCTGGTTTGCTGTTTGACCTCTACCTATATGGATGAACGGCTAAGTTCCGTTTCAGTGTATCTGAGGAAGTCTCCATGCACACGAAAGCTCATACCTTGAATAAAACTTCGTTGGTCATAAAGGTGTGCCACTGGACTCAAAACTTTGTTCTATTGCTTCAGATCAGCACCACTGCCCACCTGGTTTATTTCCATCCAACAGGCAACTTGTGAGGTGGGTGGGGCTGAGAGAGTTCTGGGAGAACTGTGAGTGGCCCAGGGTCATCCAGCAGGCTTCATGTGGAGGAGGAGTGGGGAAATCAAACCTGGTTCTCCAGATTAGAGTCCATTGTTCTTAAGCACTAGACCAGGCTGGCTGAAGTATAGGGGAAAGGTTGAGTGACATCTGGGACTCAGCCCGCTTCTGAGGACTTTGGGTAGGAAATGCAAAGGAGCTCCTGCTACAAAAAGAGCCCTGGTAGGATGCTGTCTCTTCCCGTATTCAATGCTGGCAAAGTGCCGGTTCTGGAAGAGCCAGCATCCACCTCTGGAGTAGGCAAAACCCCAGATGTGACTCAAAGGCCCACCCCTTTATTAAACATAGGTCCTGTTTGCAAGATCCCTTTTCTTTTAAAGAGCAGAGCTAAATTGTAATGTGTGAAGCAGCTGTCGGTACTGGAACTGAAATTTCTGTACGAAACTCTGTATTTGCCTTTGAAAACGATGTTTTATACATGACAGAACTTCCTCTCTGCTGTCTCAATTTCCGTTTTATTTAATAGGGTACTTCTGACCTTCAGATTACATTTTAGGATCAATCTCGATGAGGAGGAGAGAGCCATGATTGGGTTTCCCGTAGTAGGGAGTAGGGCTGAGTTTGAACTCTTCCCTCCTTCCTTTTTTCTGTGTGCTGTTTTCCAGATGTGAATAATTCCAAAGCAGATTTTTCTTCACAGGACAAAGAGGAACTTGGAGTGATTTGTGTCTGGCAAATGGCAGGAGGTGGAGGAGGAGGGGTTGACCCCTCCTGCCTCTGCCAGAGCTGCATCCCCTGATCTGAACTATCCCTGCCCATCTCTGGCTGCATTTAAGCTTGGGGGGGGGGAGCCCCACAGGATTGTGCATCTTCTACTGGCTTCTGTAATGTTCTGTAATCTTCTACTGGCCCTGAAAATGTTCTGTTTTACTAAAGGGAAATAATTTGTGAATTGGAATAATGCAGAGCTCCTAATTCGAAAACAATGTCAGGATTGTTTCTAATGATGCACAGCTTCAGACCAGCATCCTTAAGGGCTGCCTACTCTCATACGTACTTACCCAACTGCTACAGTCATCTTTTGGGGCTCCTCTTCATGGGCCTACAGAGGGAAGGCTTCATGACTACAGAGGGAAGTCTTGGAGAGTGACCCCCCCCCAGCCTGTCCAAGGGCTGGTTTGCCCAGTCTCCCCGTAGCCACGGGGCCCCCAGGCAAGCCAAGGGAAGGCAGATAAAACTGCCTTCCCTTCAAGGGAGGGCCAAGGGAAGGCATGGGGGTGTGGCCTAATGTGCTAATGAGCTGCACTATCAGGGGTGTGGCCTAATACGCCAATGCGTCTCTGCTGTTGGGTGTGGCCTATTATGCTAATGAGTTCACCCTGTCTATATCATCTAACTATCATCTGTCTATTATCTATCTATCAGTCTCTCTGGTCCTTTCCGCACTAGACCTTAAATCCTGGTTCAGCCCTGTCCCTGAACTTACATTCTACATTACACTCGAGTTCACCCCTGTAATTATCCTGGGTCCCCCCCCCCATTACATTGAGGTCACCCCGGTTTTGCCCCACACTTGTCCTGGGATAAACGGATGCCATTATAACCAGGGACGAATGCAAGGTATTGTGTCGCAAGTTGAACTCTGATAAAACCGGGGATGAGATCCAAGTGCGGAAAGGACCTCTGTGTGAACATATAAAAATATAAATGTGTGTGTTTGAAAGAAATACCCCCTCCCGTGGGTGTCTTCCATAACTCCATCAATAAGAATGTAGTTTGTTTGTCCCGTTGGGAATCTGGTCCCATATAAATATTTCTATTAAGTGTAGACTTCCCAGTCTCCAGGTCCCTGCCGAGGTCCCTCCCCTCTCCCAATCCACATCCTCAAAATATCCCTGTATTTTCGAGCCCAGAGTTGGCACTCCTACTAAAACCAGTACTTTCTCCCCTTAGAACTCTCCTAACGGAGCAGGCAGCCCAGTTTCGATTAGTGAAACTGAGCAGATGTTGGCGGGCAAAACCCCCTGTTCCCTGCCGTGCTCGGAATCATGAAAAAATGTATATATAACTCACTGAAGAAAAAACACTATTCTATACATTTTAACTCATTTAGTTATGTTTTTTATATTGCAAATATCTGTCACAGGTAATATTCATTGTATAAAATACATTTCATAAGTATGAGTCAACATATATAGGTCCACGGTCAAAGACGATAGAGAACGGTACTAGTTCAATACAAAATCTTCATGTAAATATTATGAACTCAGTCCTGGCCACGTTCCTGGATCCTGTGAGTGGTGTTATTTTATTTATTTATTTATCACTTCAAGGCGTCTTAATTGAGCTGTGAAGGGGGGAAAAACCCAGACTAACAGAGTTAATGGTGCTTGGAAAAATGAAGGCTTTTTGGTTTGGCGGTCATGAGGCTCTCTTTCTGTTCCGTGTCCTCACCCTATTGCCTCTTCTTACTATTCACTGTTTTCTTGGCTGACTTTCAGCTAATTTAAACCGGATCTGAAGTCTATGTAATGTAATGTGCATATTGCTTCCCGTGTAGGAAAGCTCCACATGCGTGTTTTGATATAACTCCGTGCAAACGCCTGTGCGATACAATGAAAGCAGCTGTGTTTTGTCACCTGTCCTTGGTTGCACCCGTATCTGTCCTGCACAGGACTAATATTGGTTTAGAAAATCTTGCCTGAGGCAGCCCAAAACTGACACCTGCAATTTGGAAGTAGTAAGCAGCTTGGCCCGGCTTGCTTTATCCATGCAGACATTCCGGTAGTTCTTGAGTTATTGATCCCAACTGAATTATGTGTGAACGAATCCCATTGATCCCAGCATGCGTCTCCAGACAGGCTCGCTGAGACAGGTCCTTAATTCGGACAAGTTGGCCTCCTGCGAATCAGTCGTATGGTTTGCATTTGATACTGGCAGGGACTGCAAATGTACTATGCAAAATGCAGTAAAAATAGAAATCGCAGTCATGGATTCAATTGCCTTTTCTGCTTTGAATTCGGGTGGCCCAACTCTGCTCCTGCAAGCATCCCTGCAGGTGGAGATCCAGACCTGCATAGCTCTGTCCCACTTGCCTCCTTTACAGTTTCCTTGCGGCTTTGTTTTGGTGATACGATAGTGTGCCAGTTTTGTGAATAGGGTGTTGCTCTCGGGCTGGGGGAGGCCCGTGGCCAAATCGTTGCTGACTCATGAAGTTCAATGACTGACTCAAAGTATTGTTGGGAGGATAAAATTGGCAAATCATTCTACGTGGTCCTGAGTTCCTTGCAGGCAGGATAGGATGCAAATAGGTAAGCATGAGGGAGCTCAGTTCCTTCCTGGTCACAGACTGTTCTTCCCTGGTAACCTCTGAAAATACCCCTGTAACTAGGGTTGCCAAACTCTAAAAGGTTATGGAAAAATATGTGTATAATAGATGTATGCTTAAGGTAGATCTATTTTGTGCTTTTTATGTTAGTTTTTTTTAAATCCTATATTATTATATAAATATTAGTGTCAAGTATTATCAAACATAGGTTCAATAGACAATACATCAAAGTGCCGGTTTATGTTCAAACATTCAAACAGCACCTTGTCAGTTTCACAGTCACTAGTCCCATGGGACTCTAGTAATTTACCTCTATTGAATGCAACCTTTTTCAAGGACCCTGATATACATACAAGACATAAGGCACAATACATTCTCTTTGTGAGTATAAAACTCTTAAAATAGCAGCATTTTTCTAGGGTCCCAGTGGAACCCTTGTGGCAAACATAATAACGTATCTAGGAGAACATATCTCTCAAGTTCGATCAGGCAGCCATTTTAAATGGGGCCTGGAGTTCTGTGGCATTACAATTGATCTCCGGACTGAAGAGATCAGTTCCCCTAGAGGAAACTGCTGCTTTGGAGGTTGGATTCTATGGCATTACACCCCACTGAGGCCCCCTCTCCTCCCCAAACTGCACCGTCCCCAGGCTCTACCCCCAAATCTCCAGGAATTTCCCAACCTGAACTTGACTGCTCTACCCACAGCTCAGGCATAAGGTTGCTGTTGCCTACCAGCTGTGATGTCCTGTTGTGGTTGCTCAGGTTCTGCTTCACAAAGTCCAAAGGCAAACTGTTCTCACTGGGTATTCAGGGGAGCAGGTTTGGTTATGGGCACTGGGTGGTAAAGTGGTTTTCAGTTTAACCCCTGGATGAATCTTTTATCTCTCTTGTATAGTGGAGTATTTATTTGTTGGAAAGGTTTTCATCCTGACCCTTAATAACAAGAGCGGAAGGAACAGCATACAACCAAATGAACTGTGTAAACAAAATAAGCCATTGGACTCATTTGATTAAATAAGTCGTTGAAATCATTTAATTAAAAGAATGAAACAAAAGACTTAAAAAACCCTAGAGCGCACTTATATAATGTAAATGGCAACTATAAAAAAGCAGTTTAACCATTATCAGCAACAAAAAGCCAGTGCAGCTGACTGAATAATTGGGTTGTATCCCACACCAAATTTCTGCTATCAGAAAGCGATGTGTGTGTGGGGGTATCGATTCCACCCTCCTGTTGTAGACCTCTGATGCCCACATCGCACTCCACCCTGTTCCTGGTGATCCCATTGCCCATGAGCAGCATTTCAAGGATCGTTTTGAGCCGCAGAAGTGAGAAGGCACATCAGTCTTCTGAAAGGAACATCTTCCATCGCTGGAGGTTTACTGTGAGATCCAGGCCACTGAGTTGGTAGATAAAAATCACCTCAGTTACCATGGCATGTAAAATCAGATGTTGAACTGGGGGAAGGGAAAAAGAACCCCACGAACCAAAGATTTGGCAAAGCCTGGAGACTGCGAGCCTTTCCACTAGTGCGAGAGGAGGTATCACCTGGAAGGATTGATGAAGCCACTAGGGGGTGCAGCAGCAGAAGGAAGTTGGGGGTCACTGTTGAGTTTTGGGGATTGCTAGAGCACCCAGCAACATGTGATCCAACTTCCGGTTATGTGATTGGAAGTGATGTTGCAGTGTCATATTGTACCATGCGACACCTGGTCCTGCCCCTGTAAGCTCCCAAGGGTGACCTGCCTTTGACTGGCAACTCTAGAAGATGCCTAAAAAATGTGTGATTGGAAGTGATGTCGCAGTGTCATATTATACCATGTGACACCTGGTCCTGCCCCTGGAAGCTCCCAAGGGTGACCTGCCTTTGGCTGGCAACTCTAGAAGATGCCTAAAAAATCTAGAGCTTTAGCTGTGCAATTCTCTGCTTCTCCGGTGATTTGGATCAGCTTCAGGGTAACTTCAGGGTAACTGCCAGGTCTTGGCTATCTCTTGAGGAGAGCTGACAGCAATTCTCTGCTTCTCCAGTGATTTGGATCAGCTTCAGGGTTAAGTTACAGTAACTGCCAGGTCTTGGCTATCTCTTGAGGAGTAGCAGAAAAGAGCAAGAATCCAGTAGCACCTTAAGTATGTGGCAGGGGATGAGCTTTCGTGAGTCACTGCTCCCTTCTTCACTCTTGGTCTTTTCTACTGCTACAAACCGACTAATACGACTACCCATCTTTACCTGAGGAGCAGAGATGTATAATCCCCAGTTTAAGGCTCTGTGTCCTAGATCAGTGGTGGTGAACCTATGGCACGGGTGCCAGAGGTGGCACTCAGAGCCCTCTCTGTGGGCACGCGTGCTATCGCCCCAGCCAGGCCCAGACCATCAATAAAGTGTTGAATTCTCTGCCAAATAATTTTAAGTAAATGAAAGCATTTGGGATTGCTTTCCTTACTTTGTTTGGATCATCTTAAGTCAATGTATGAGTTGTTTTTTCTAAAGTAAAACCTCAGTATTCAGGTTAAATTGCCGTGTTGACACTTTGCGATAAATAAGTGGGTTTTGGGTCGCAGTTTGGGCACTCAGTCTCTAAAAGGTTCGCCATCACTGTCCTAGATTATCCTTTACAGGAGGGTCAGCGTTGGATGAGGTGCCAGGCTAAGCCTGGCAAGTGGTAGGAGGGTTGGGGGTGGAGACACGGGAGGACGTCATGTGGCATTGGGGGAAAACCTGGAAGTGACATAGAGCAGCTCTGGGAATCACTGGTAACTCATCTGCCATCACGAGAGGCATGGCAACCCTCGTGGTGGTTGTTGCTGCTCCCAGTTTCCGTGTGCTGGTAGAGCTTAAGAACACAAGAGAAGCCAATGTTGGATCAAGCCAGTCCAACACTCTGTCACACAGTGGCCAAAAACACCAGGTGCCATCAGGAGCTCCACCATTGAGGCCAGGACAGTAGAAGCCCTCCCACTGTTGCCCCCCCTCCAAGCACCAAGAATACAGAGCATCCCTTGCCCCAGACCTAGAGTTCCTATCTATACCTTGTGGCCAATAGCCACTGATGGACCTCTGTTCCATGTGTTTATCCAGTTCCCCCTTGAAGCCATCCATGCTTGTAGCCGCCGCCACCTCCTGTCTCTTCCAGTGAGTAGATGACCAATTTTTGTATGCTGATACTGTCATTGGTTTGGGTTTGCTGCATTTTTATTACTGTCGTTGGCAATTTCTGTGCTTCCTTTATGTCATGGAGGGCCAACTTTCTTGGTATATAGCATGACCCGGCTTTATTCCTCACTGCAGCATCTGCTTTGCATGCAGAAGGTCCCAGGTGCAATCCCCGGCATCTCCAGTTAAAAGGACCAGGCAGTAGGTGATGTGAAAGACTTAATCCTGAGAACTTGGAGAGCCGCTACCAGTCTGAGTAGACAATACTGACCTTGATGGACCAATAGTCTGATTCAGCATAAGGCAGCTTGGTGTCTGTGTCTGTTCATGTGTGTTCAATCCCTGGTATTTTTTATAAAGGATCAGGTACTAGGCGATGTAAAAGGAGCTGCGGTGGCTCAAGTGGTTAAGACGCTGAACTGCAGGCTGTGGAAGGTCAGTAGTTCAGCAGTTTGAGACCCGGGTGCCGCATGATGGAGTGAACTCCCGTCTCTAGTACCAGCTCCTGCCAACCTAGCAGTTCGAAAGCAAGAAATTTCAAGTAGAGAAATAGGTACCACTTCGGTGGGAAGGTAACAGCGTTCCGTGCACCTCGGTGTTTAGTCATGCCAGCCACATGACCACGGAAACGTCTTCGGACAGCGCTGGCTCTTTGGCTTTGAAACGGAGATGAGCACCGCAACCCTAGAGTCGGATTCGACTGGCTTTCGAGCAAGGGAACCTTTACCTTTACTAGGTGATGTAAAAGTCCTCTGCCTGAGACCCCGGAGAGCCACTTCCAGTCAAACTAGATAATACTGACTTTCATCAACTAATGGTCTGATTCAGTGTGAGTATGTGAGTATGAGGGAATTTCATGAGTATGTTACTGTTTACCATCCTTTCCCACAGGACTGTGTGCTATACAGGCACAGACTTTTCTGGTTATGGCCGCAACTCTATGGAATGTTTTTCCAGTGGGAGTGAGATGAAGTGAGATTTTTAGAAGGCACAGCAAGACAGTCTTGTTCTTAGAGGCCTGTTTGCTGAATTGGATGATGGGCTTGTACTGTTGTTCTTCTATGGTATTGGTGTTTGGCAAGCAGTTGTGATTATGACATTTAATTTATGGAGTTATTTTATTGATTTGTGTATGTCGACGTTATGTATGATTGAATGCCATACTGAGCCCTTTCAAGTGGGGAACTTGGATATAAATATTTAAGACAAATTTTTACACGATTGGGACAAAAGCAATGTTGACGAAAGCATCAGTTTTAACAAGAGGAGTTTTGTGTGTGGAAAGAGATTCTGGTGTGAAAATAAAGAGCTTAAATACGTGATATGTTTGTTGATGAGGTGTCTCCAGGTTCATCACTCTGATGAGTTAAATGTCAGTTCCAAAAATGTCACCTTACTATCAGTGTTCCCACTAAAGTGTGCTAGAGTGCAATGGCGCACAAATTTTCAGCCTTCAGTGCAAAGATTTTTTGACTCAGCACAGGACAAGGAAATTGTCAGCTGACTCTTCCCTCCCTTGGGCTCAATTGCCCTTCCCTTTGCCTCTGTGCCTTCCCTGTGGGGGTAGGCCACCCAATGACAGCTGGGGCTGCACTGAAAGCCCATGGTATGCCTGCCCTAGCTCACTTCTCCTGATGTTGTGTTGGTGCTGTGCTAGGCTGTGTGGCCTGTTCTTTGGCCTCTGTGACTGTTGGGCGTGGCCTCACTCAGCTCCTGCTGCCTGGCTTGCCTTGAAGTTCCTGCTGCAGGGCAAGGCCTCTGTTCAGCTGTCATTGTATCCCTCATGCTCCTTTCTGCCCCTACCCTGTTGGCAAGTGAGTGGTCAGGGGTCTCAGGGTGGGTGAAGTCTGGGCTTGGGGCTTCAGGCATCCAGCTGGTTGTTTCCCAGGAGTCAGAGGAGGAGCCAGGTAGCACCAATCCCAGCAAAGCAACTATGTGCGTGGTAGCCACCCAGCAAAGCAACTCTGTTGTGTGATGGTGGCTTTTCCCTCCACACACACATGCCCCACCAAGGAAAGAAGGCAGAGCTGAACATGGCATCCTTGATGCCGGTGAATGGGGTGGAGGAGGACGGCGACAAGGAGCCGCTCATTAAGCTCTTCATAATAAAGATTCCTTTGAACTCGGCTGGGGGCGACAAGGAGCTGCTCATTAAGCTCTTCATCAAGGTAAAAATGCAATAACATAATAAAGATTCCTTTGAACTCGGCTGGATAAATCTCCTTTTCTCTATAGTTGTCTCAGCGACCTGTCCACCCACTGTTCCAATCCACAGAGTCCACCTTGGCTTTTGCTCTTTACTCCTCAATGAGGGAATTGACTTTAGATGTCCTCTTTGGCTTATGCCTCAGGGAGTTCTGTGCTCCCTGCTAGCAACTCTCCCACTCACATACTTAACAGATTTTGTTCTCCTCCTTTACTTTTTCTCTTTCACTAGTCTTCTTTCTTAGAGGTTTCCTTCTCAATGAGGGAATCGACTTGACTTGAACTACTCTGCAAGTCCCTTTGCAGACAAGGCGGGTTAGGAATGGTGTAAAAACACTCCTTTTCTTCCCTGCGCCTTTCAGAAATCCTACGTCTCACCCTTTCCCATGTCTCCATTCTTCATTTGCAGATTTTGTTCCTGTTATGTATTATGGGCCCAATGAGGTGCCTTCCCCCTAAACAAATCACTTTGGAGGCAGCCTGTATCAGTCTGTCCCACTTTTTGAAAAAGAGTTTTTAAAAGTTCTTTAAAAAAATTGTTCTTAAAAAAAGGCATGTAATGCAACAATACAGTCATAAAAGCAACACATCAAGACTGCCATGTCTATTAAAATATATGATTGCTTTTTGGTGACTGGAGAAAGAAGATGATGATATTGGATTTATACCCCGCCCTTCACTACCCAAAGGTGTCTCAGAGCGGTTTACAATGTCCTTTTCCCTTCCCCTCCCTACAACAGACACCCTGTGAGGTAGGTGGGGCTGAGAGCGCTCTTGACAGAAACTGCTCTTTTTTCAGGAACAGCTCTTATCAGAACTACGGCTTGCCCAAGGTCATCCAGCCAGGTGCAAGTGGAGGAGTGGGGAATCGAACCCGGTTCTCCCAGATTAGAGTCCGCGCACTTAACCACTACACCAAACTGGCTCTCAGTTTACCAAGGTGCTTTTCTAAGAAAAAGAGATTGCAAAGGTGTTAGGGAATATGTTTCACAGCTGAGGACATCTGTGCCCAATGGGATCTATTACCATTCCGTAGGGCTTTCAAGGCAGAGATGTTCTGCCAGGCATTTGGTTGAGGACAACAACAGCCTGGCACTGTCACATCCCCCCCTCCCCCGCTCTGCATTTTACTTAGCCCAGGGGGGCAAGTGGGTGTTGGAAATTTATCTCCATCTTGGATTGTACTGTTTTACTGTGGTTGTTGGATTTTAATGCTTTTTAAAAGCCCCTGCCACATATTTTTATTGGTGTAAGCTGCCCTGAGCCCTGCTCGCAGGGAAGGGCAGCCTAATAAGTATAACTTAATAAATAAATAATATATCAAGATGAAAGAGAACATTTGAAGTAGGATTTGTTTGGAAGTAATAGTCTTAGTCTACATTATTTTACTCTGTTTTGTGGAGCAGCACAAGTTTAATTGTGGTGGAAGTAACATAGGAGCTTCAGGTCCTATGGGTAGAAATCTGGGTAGAAATATTTAGAAATGAAACTATGTCGCTCTTCTTCTTGTTCATACGGTCTTCGGTTTTTCAGTGTGTCATCCCCTATTATTTTGTGGTCTTTGATAGGACAACTTGATTGCTTTATTGTAGAAGTAAGTAAAGGTAAAGGTTCCCTTGCTCGAAAGCCAGTCGATTCCGACTCTAGGGTTGCGGTGCTCATCTCCGTTTCAAAGCCGAAGAGCCAGCGCTGTCCGAAGACATTTCCGTGGTCATGTGGCCGGCATGACTAAACACCAAGGTGCACGGATCGCTGTTACCTTCCCACCATAGTGGTACCTATTTATCTACTTGCAATTTCTTGCTTTCGAACTGCTAGGTTGGCAGGAGCTGGTACTAGAGACGGGAGTTCACTCCATCATGCGGCACCCGGGTCTCGAACTGCTGAACTACTGACCTTCCACAGCCTGCAGTTCAGCGTCTTAACCACTTGAGCCACCGCAGCTCCTATATTGTAGAAGTAGGCATTCATAAATGAATTTAATTAATTCAGAAACTAATTTGCGTGATAGTCGAATGTAGGCTCACAACTGTAATGCTAGTAGCTCACGAAGTAGATTTTTTGCTCGCAATTTCCCATACCTTAGAGGGAACATTGCATCCTCAGAAACTGATTTTGCTGACAATGTGTGGAGGAGGGAGTTCCTGCTTCCCCCCAACAGCCTTTTCCCTGATTCTAAAGAACCCCCAGTGCTCAAACTAATCCCTGTGAAGCTACAAAAGTGAACCTGGTGACAATTTGTGAACAAATGTATCAGGTACTTTAATCCAAAGACGTTTTGTTTCTGACAAGAATACTTCTCCAGTCAGCCATTTTGTGGAGCCTTTCCACAGGGGTTTCCCTCAGGCTTTTCTCGCTATGGGTTATTGGCTGCAAGTCAATAAAACACTTTTAATTGGCACTATTCTTAAGCAACTCCCCATCACTCTTGTATTCCCAAGGTATGCTTCAGTAGTGCATGTTCAGAATTGACTTAGCAGAGAATGCTGTCCCAGCCAAAAAGCTGAGAAGCAATATGCTCAGAATTGGCACAATTGTAAGTTATTTGACCTTAAGAGAGAAACTGTTTGACTTTTTATAGACAGTGAGTGCAATTTTTTTTTACTTTCTGCTTACTTTTTGGCACATCTACAGATAGAAAAGAAAAACAAAAGAAAGCTATACCGTATACGGAACTATATTATAATGAACAAACTTATATACAAAAAAATCTAAGTATATTTTATTGTGTTGAATATCAATATCATAAAGGAATAGCGAAGGTTCTATTACAAATACCAACAAATTAGACATCAAAAGTGTCCATTCCAACACAGAAAATGCAAAGGAATCCATTAGCAGAAAAAACTTTTCCACAAGGTATGAAATACTCTCCAAGATTGTATCCTTCTGCAAAGTTCACTCCATCTCATCTGCATTAGGGTGATGAAACATATGATGAATAAGGATCCAGATCCAACGGGCTATCAATAAAGGGCTATTTCGAAAATTCTGATGTGGAAGTATGCAGATGCTGATGGATTTTTGGAGGCTGCCTGTGTTCCGATATTAATGCACTTTGTAGCCTGTCAAGAAACAAGCCTTTCAGACATGTAAGTATTTGCATTAGTTAGTTAGATAGTAAGTTTTAGCTGAATGACGTGAGGAAAGCAGGTTAGTCTGATATCAACCACCTGTTAACAATCATTAGCTGATACAACTTGCTGCACCTGGGTATTGTCAAACCTCAGCATGACTAAGGAAAACCTTGACAGCCGAAGATCTAGATCACCACGTGCAAACATAACTCATTAGCATATGCCACACCCCCTGACATCACCGGAAGTGTGTCGTCCCCACAGCCGGCGGCGACCTCCAGTGGGCACCAGCAGGGAGCTCCAGGCCCCGCCCTCCCGCACCTCACCCGGGGGGATGGCGTCCCCCCACGTCCCCCCCCAATGACACCTGGATTTGGTGGGAACAACTCCGTGAATGGAAACTGTTATATGGAAGCAATGGTCAATAGCACAGATGGGATGGTGTTTGGTAAAGAAGTAAATCTGGAGTAGTGGAGTGGATGATGGTATGTATTCCTCAAGAAACCAGGACTCCTGACTAAAGCCCAGCTTTTCTTTTTCTAAGCATCCTGCCTTCCCTACATCCCTGAGCAGGGGACTGTTGGAGCCAGTGGAGACTTAGCCCCTCTGGCCCATCTTGCACTGGGGCTAATCGGAGAAGGAAAGATGTGGTCCCCAAAGAGTGGATGGGCTGATGCAAAATACGTAAGAATGGTTTAGATAATGCTCTGTGAATCATTGTTGGTTTACTGCTTGGCTTACCACGTATAATTTGCCCGAACCTATACTCTGTTGAAATCTAGGTTTCATTGTTTTTCATGCAAAAGAGAATTCTTGTGTTTTAAATAATGAGACCTTTCATAGCAACCACAGTTTTCCTTGGCAGTCTCTCATCCAGGTACTGACTGTGGCCAACCCTGCTTGTCTTCCAAGTCTGGACAGGCTGAGGCTAAGCTGGGCTATAGCTATAGAACATCTTCATAATTATATGACATGCCAGGATTGTAAGTCCCAACCAGGGGGCCTTAAGGCTGTATTCCTTGTATTGTGGCTTCTCCCTACTCTTTTTGCACAATTATTTTTTAACATGTGGAAATTATGTTCAGAAAAGTGAAGCCAAAATGATTTAAATAAATAATACTGTAGGGGTGATCATGTTCACATGTGGAAATCTTGATAGTTACATTTTGAAGTGGGTTAGTGTATAATTTTTCTGCTTCTGAAATGATACAGAAAGAGGCTTCCTAAAATGATCATCCAGTTCCATAAATATCGTGTAGAACTATGGGGATATATGGTGTTGGGTGGAGTAATGAAATTCTTAATTTGCAGTTTGCATATTGGGAGGGGTGTGTGTAGTGAGTGACTGGGGGAAAACAACAACCTGGGTAGGGGGTGAAGCAAAGAGAGGCCTAGTTGTTTGCTCTCTCTAAGGACTGGATTGCAGAAAGGCCTCACCTGAAGAAGTTCTTGTCTCGTGCGGGTCCTCCCTTGAGGGACATCACTTCTTCTGGAGGAGGTTAGCCCCCAGACCATCTGTCTTTGAACTGAAGCTGATTTCTTCTCTTGGATGGTGAGGAAAGAGGCCCTGGGAACTTTCCTTCTCACTGGAGGCCTGCTTCTGAGGGACTGGGATTGGACAGCTCCAACAAGAGAACAATATTTCTGGGACCCTGACTACTGGAACTTTGGTTTGGGAAGGGAAAGGAGTTTGGGAGTAGAGATGTAAAATTTCCGGAAATTTTGAAGCTCGGAAAAAAACCCGTTTTTTTCCGGGGGAAAACGGAAATTTTCGGAAAAATTGAAAAAAAATTGCCACATTAGCACTTCTTTTTTCTTTTCCAGATCGAAAGTCATTCTGTTACTTTAGGAACATAAAATATGGTTATGGACATTTTTACTTGGCATGAAATTATCACAACTAGGAAATTAAAAATATAGTGTATCCAAACAATGATTACAAACAGAATACCCACCCACATGCAAAAACAAAACTGAAACCTTTCTCTTTTCTTGTGACAGTAGCACCTCCTAAAGGAAGAAATGCATCTTGTTCTTGCATTGGAGAGTTCAGTTTGTAACCTAGGACTTGCTTGTCCTCAGTGCACAGAAATTAGATCAATCTGATACCATATATATATAT
>NW_015164751.1:111370-111564 GCF_001447785.1 Gekko japonicus
GAGGTGCCTTCCCCCTCAGCAAATCACTTTGGAGGCAGCCTGTATCAGTCTGTCCCACTTTTTGAAAAAGAGTTTTTAAAAGTTCTTTAAAAAATTTGTTCTTAAAAAAATGCACGTAATGCAACAATACAGTCATAAAAGCAACACATCAAGACTGCCATGTCTATTAAAATATATGATTGCTTTTTGGTGAC
>NW_015164751.1:111722-139053 GCF_001447785.1 Gekko japonicus
CAAAGGTGTCTCAGAGCGGTTTACCTTTTCCCTTCCCCTCCCCACAACAGACACCCTGTGAGGTAGATGGGGCTGAGAGAGCTCTTGACAGAAACTGCTTTTTTTCAAGAACAGCTCTTATCAGAACTATGGCTTGCCCAAGGTCATCCAGCCAGGTGCAAGTGGAGGAGTGGGGAATCAAACCTGGTTCTCCCAGATTAGAGTCCGCGGACTTAACCACTACACCAAACTGGCTCTCAGTTTACCAAGGTGCTTTTCTAAGAAAAAGAGATTACAAAGGTGTTAATTGAAGACAACCACGGCCTGGCAGTGTCCCATTCCCCCCCCCCCGCTCTGCATTTTACTTAGCCCATGGGGGCAAGTGGATGTTGGAAATTTATCTCCATCTTGGATTGTACTGTTTTACTGTGGTTGTTGGTTTTTAATGCTTTTTTAAGTCCAGCATTATTGTATTTTTATTGGTGTAAGCTGCCCTGAGCCCTGCTCGCAGGGAAGGGCAGCCTAATAAGTATAACTTAATAAATAAATAATATATCAAGATGAAAGAGAACATTTGAAGTAGGATTTGTTTGGAAGTAATAGTCTTAGTCTACATTATTTTACTCTGTTTTGTGGAGCAGCACAAGTTTAATTGTGGTGGAAGTAACATAGGAGCTTCAGGTCCTATGGGTAGAAATCTGGGTAGAAATATTTTGAAATGAAACTATGTCGCTCTTCTTGTTCATACGGTCTTCTGTTTTTCAGTGTGTCATCCCCTATTATTTTGTGGTCTTTGATAGGACAACTTGATTGCTTTATTGTAGAAGTAGGCATTCATAAATGAATTTAATTAATTCAGAAACTAATTTGCGTGATAGTCGAATGTAGGCTCACAACTTTAATGCTAGTAGCTCACGAAGTAGAATTTTTGCTTGCAATTTTCCATACCTTAGAGGGAACATTGCATCCTCAGAAACTGATTTTGCTGACAATGTGTGGAGGAGGGAGTTCCTGCTTCCCCCCAACAGCCTTTTCCCTGATTCTAAAGAACCCCCAGTGCTCAAACTAATCCAAAGACGTTTTGTTTCTGACAAGAATACTTCTCCAGTCAGCCATTTTGTGGAGCCTTTCCACAGGGGTTTCCCTCAGGCTTTTCTCGCTATGGGTTATTGGCTGCAAGTCAATAAAACACTTTTAATTGGCACTATTCTTAAGCAACTCCCCATCACTCTTGTATTCCCAAGGTATGCTTCAGTAGTGCATGTTCAGAATTGACTTAGCAGAGAATGCTGTCCCAGCCAAAAAGCTGAGAAGCAATATGCTCAGAATTGGCACAATTGTAAGTTATTTGACCTTAAGAGAGAAACTGTTTGACTTTTTATAGACAGTGAGTGCAATTTTTTTTTACTTTCTGCTTACTTTTTGGCACATCTACAGATAGAAAAGAAAAACAAAAGAAAGCTATACCGTATACGGAACTATATTATAATGAACAAACTTATATACAAAAAAATCAAAGTATATTTTATTGTGTTGAATATCAATATCATAAAGGAATAGCGAAGGTTCTATTACAAATACCAACAAATTAGACATCAAAAGTGTCCATTCCAACACAGAAAATGCAAAGGAATCCATTAGCAGAAAAAACTTTTCCACAAGGTATGAAATACTCTCCAAGATTGTATCCTTTTGCAAAGTTCACTCCATCTCATCTGCATTCGGGTGATGAAGCATATGATGAATAAGGATCCAGATCCAACAGGCTATCAATAAAGGGCTGTTTCGAAAATTCTGATATGGAAGTATGCAGATGCTGATGGATTTTTGGAGGCTGCCTGTGTTCCGATATTAATGCACTTTGTAGCCTGTCAAGAAACAAGCCTTTCAGACATGTAAGTATTTGCATTAGTTAGTTAGATAGTAAGTTTTAGCTGAATGACGTGAGGAAAGCAGGTTAGTCTGATATCAACCACCTGTTAACAATCATTAGCTGATACAACTTGCTGCACCTGGGTATTGTCAAACCTCAGCATGACTAAGGAAAACCTTGACAGCCGAAGATCTAGATCACCACGTGCAAACCAATAATTAGAGTAGTTGACAGCTGAATTGCTATTTAGTAGGAAGCAAGCAGGCAGCAAAAAAGGGCAGCCGGATCCAGCCAGAAGCCAAGAGTCAGAAGCTAAGTCTGGAGGCTAGGAACCACGTGGATCTGCTCAAAGAAATGCTGGAGTGAGAGGGGCCGGGACGTTTGCAGGAGAATTCGAGCACCCTTTCAGGCACCACGTTGGATAAGACGAACAGCGACCTTGGCGTAAGGCTTTTAAGCCAGAAGGAGGGATGAGTATTCCCTGGCACCAGCTTCTTCAGTATTGCTGCTGCATCTGCTCAGGATAAGTAAACTTAGATAGACAGTTAGGTTTTCTTTGTTTGTGTTTGTGCATTGTACACTCCTCTTTTCCCTTACCAGTTTATTTTTATCTGTGTGTTGTTTTTGTAATAAATACATATATTTTTTTATAATTGGATTGAGTCACTGGCCCATCCATCACGCCTTCGGAATCGGTC
This sequence comes from Gekko japonicus, assembly GCF_001447785.1. Lineage (NCBI taxonomy): Eukaryota > Metazoa > Chordata > Lepidosauria > Squamata > Gekkonidae > Gekko > Gekko japonicus. The sequence goes on from NW_015164751.1 coordinate 114,273, forward strand.
AAACTATTAGAGTTATAAGCAGGTTATATCTTTTACTTATCACTACTGTGCTGGTTGAAATGACCCAAATTAAGGAAACATAGGCCGGAGTCTCTAAGGCAGCCCCGAGTGAGGGTGATAGCACAGAGGTGTTAGGGCGGGGTCGTGATAAAAGATCCCCATACCCAATTGCCTGTTCTTCTTCTTTAGGTGTTTCTGTTTTAACATGATAGCTTCAGTACAGTTGCCAAGAAGACAATGGCAGATTTAGGAAATGAAATGTGTGTATGTAATAAAAAGTCTTTCCAAACCCTGGAAGACTCATGCTGCTTCTGCATGCAAGAGGGTCTGGGAGGGAAAGGGTTAAGAGAATTCCCTCACTTGGGTACACTGGGCAGGTGGCCCCACCCTCCTCTTCTCAGTTGTTGAGCTGTCTTTGGCCCTCGCTTGCCTTCTGTGTTTCATCTTATATAGGACCTCTCTTCTTCTTCTCTCTTACCTGGGCTTGGAGCTGTAGCAGGTTAACCTTTTTGAACCTAATCTGTTCACAGTAGGTTAAATGTATCTACATGAATATGTCATGTAAGATGTGCTATTTTTGTTAGTAAAATTTCTTTCTCTTGTTACCATTGGAGTCAGATCATCTTTGTAATTGGTTTGAATATCTGATTTTAACATGGTATTTTAATATTGCATTTATATTAATTGTTGACGTGCTTTGTATGTATTGTTGGAATTTTATTTGCTTGTAAGCCGCCCAGAGCTGGCCTAGGCCAGGAGGGCAAGATAAAAATTAGAATAAATAAATAAACAAGCAGCATTTCCCCCTTAACTAGGAAATGTGGAGGATCGGGGATACTGTGTAAAGCTTCTGAGCTTCCAAGTCAAATAATTATTTTTTACATTTAACCCAGTAGGTAGCAGGTTTCAGCTTTGAATATTTCTGCACATAACCCACCCCCCATAACAGAAAACAAAGCAGGAAGAAAAGTTCGACCCCTCTCTTTGCTTGTGATGGCTACCATGCTTGTGATGACCATAAGTATGGTCAACTTTAAAAGGGGATGACCGATTCATGGAGGATAGGTCTATCGGTGGCTACTAGCCATGGTGACTGAGGGGAACCTCCATGTTCAGGACCAGTAAACCTCTGAATCCCAGTGCCAGGAGGGGCAACATCAGGGGAGGGCCTTAGTCTCTATGCCCTGTTGTTGGCCGTCCAGTGGAACTGGTTAGCCTCTATGTGAGACAGGATGCCGGTCTAAATGGACCACTGGTCCAGTCCGGCAGGCCTCTTCTTATGTTGTTGTGTTGTACAGATGTTTCTATTTTCGGGGAACTTTTAGCATAGAGAAGCATTCAAAAATATTATTGTCCGTGATCATCTTCCTGTAGTCTATCCACCTGAGGTCTCTACCAGTGCTCCCTCTAAGCTGTGGAGTCTTGTGAGCAAAACTTCTACTTTGCGTGGCATTAAAGTTGTGAGTGAGCACTTTGGCTACTACAGAAATTCGCTCTGAAGCCATCCTTCCTGAGCTAAGACAAAGATGTGTGAGCCAGAGGCTAAAGAACTGTGAGCTAGCTCACACTGACTCAGCTTAGAGGGAACACTGGTCTCTACCACCCCATCCCTCTGTATGTGTAAACTGGGCCTAACTTGTTGAATGAACTAGCGGTAGTATTACATGAGGGTAAAGAAGAAAATGGTTTCCTACTCACTATGCTGCCTGTCCACAGAAATCAAACCCCAATTACTCCTGCCTTCCAGCAGTGGATAAAAGACCAGCGCTTCATACAGCTGTTTCTACACAGCTGTTTCATGTTGCAGATTTTAATGACTCTCGCTGCCAAAACCGCAGAAACTGAAAATTCTTCCCATTGCTTCCAGTCTGATTTCACACAGCATCACCAGTGACTTTTTCATATAGCTCATCTTCTTAAAAATGTGATCCTTTGCTCTCCCAATGTGTTGTCATCTCACAGCGTGAAGCGGAATGAGCTTTTGGTGCTGGAATGCCCGAAAGTGTTGCTGATGTGGTTTTGGCAAGGAGAAGGAAAAAAGGCACGTCGACGTCTGCAAGCATATTCTCCTCTGTTCTTGGACTGGGTCGGTACTTGCCTTTGCAGTTGGTTGGGTAGTTGGTTGAGAGCTGTCAAATATAAGGCTAAGGACTATGATCCCTGGAAAGGGCTGTGGCTCAGTGGCTGAGCACCTGCTTGGCATGCAGAAGGTCCCAGGTTCGATCCCTGGCATCTCCAGTTAAAAGGGGCAGGCAGTAGGTGATGTGAAAGAACCTCTGCTCCTGAGACCTTGGAGAGCTACCACCAGGCTGAGTAGACAGTACTGACCTTGATGGACAAAGTGTCTGATTCAGTATAAGGCTGATTCATGTGTTCGTGGGCATGTGATCACGTCACGTGCAGCACAAATACTTGGTACTCTTTTAAAGTGTTTTAATGCACTGCTGAGTTAATACTGAAGCTGGCTGGAGCAAGAGGTTCAGGGGCTGGGCGGGCCAGGGGTTTCTGGTGCCTCAGGTGAACTGTGGCTTTGTCATCCCACCCTCCCCGTTCATTAGAGAGGAAAGTGAGAAGTCATCCCTTTGAACCTGTATTGAAGGGACAGGGCATTTATTTCTCCATATCGATGGCAATCCCTGGCTAGTAGGCCAGTAATCTGACTCAGTGTAGAGCAGTGCCTCCTCCGCTCACTATAGACTTTTAGGTACCCCTCGAGTTCAGTAGCACCTTAAAGACCAACAAGGTTTCTAGAGTAGAAGGAGAAAAAGAAGAGGAGATTGGATTTATCCCCCGCCCTTCACTACCCGAAGGAGTCTCAGGGCGGCTTACAATCTCCTTTCCCTTCCCCTCCCCACAAGAGACACCCTGTGAGGTAGGTGGGGCTGAGAGAGCTCTTTCAAGAACTGCTCCTGAGAGAACAGCTCTGACAGAGCTATGGCTTGCCCAAGGTCATCCAGCAGCTGCGAGTGGAGGAGTGGGGGATCAAACCTGGTTCTCCCAGATTACAGTCTGCACACCTAACCACTACACCAGACTGGCAGAGAAAGCTTTTTTGCTTGACCTCTTGCCTATGCCAGGATTATTAGCAAAGCTGTGTCAGTTGAATGACAAGAAGCCTGTCAATCATAGCATTGACTTTCTTCATTGGCCCAAACAAGAGAAGGCAGGAATGGAGCATTTTCCCTCTAATGTTTCCTGCACATCTACGAAATAGGTGTTGTGTTCTATCTCTGGATTCATGAGGACTACTGATAAACCTTTTAAAAGAAATGCAAGCTGGGAACCCCCACTGAACTAACTACCCCCAAACTGCACTGCGTGGTGTGCCCAGAATTCACACAAAACCCAGACAATGGGTCCATATGATAATGTTACTTGATTAGGCCAGCTCTGGTGTCCTGAGACCTTGCAAAGAGAAGAAAAAGAGATTGGATTTATACCCCACTCTTCACTCGGAGTCTCAGAGCGGTTTACAATCTCCTTTCCCTCCCCCTCCCCACAACAGACACCCTGTGAGGTGGGCGGGGCTGAGAGAGCTCTTTCCAGATCTGTCCTTGAGAGAACAGCTCTGACAGAGCTATGGCTTGCCCAAGGTCATCCAGCAGCTGCAAGTGGATTACAGTCTGCACACTTAACCACTACACCAAACTGGCTCTTTGTCGCCCGGGCTTGTATTACACTGCAAGCCCTAGCACCTGACCTCGCCAAGAGAAATCAATCAGATTGGGCTGTTTAAATTTGGAAGTGTTCTCAAAACCTCACTAAGCCCCAGTGCCGTTTGGGGAGGTTTGCGTGAGAGAATTCCACAAGCTCAGGCTGACTTCATAGATATGCTTCTAACATTGCATGAGAGAGAGACAGGCTGGAGGATTAGGACTGAATAAATGTCTCAAGCTATTAAAAGTAAATAATGAAGAGATTATGAATCTAACCACTGGGGAGGAAAACTGCAGGCAAAACAGACAGTGGGTAATCCTTTCTGGAAGCTACTAGTTCCGTCTGACTGTTTGGAGACAGACATACTTTTTAAAAATTGTCTTGTTCAGATGAATAGCTATGTTTATTAGATTAACCAAGAGGAAAGAAAACATAATTTAAGTCCTGTTACAAAGTTAATTGTCACTGTGCTGTAAAATGGCATTAATTGTTCCATAAGATGCTAAGAGCACGCCAGATATCTGTCAATGATTGTCTCTCTGAACTTTCTTGATACATATGTATATGATGTATTAATTCATTATTCAAATATGCAACATTGAGCTGTTCCTATTGGCTTGGAATAGGATGTGATTTTTTTTTTTTGCCATTATTATTCTAGCTGTTGTAAGGAAGTTCTGTACTAAAACAAAATGTTCCTTATTAACATAACCTTTCAACAAATCCAAAATAATTGCTTCCAGAAATAGTGGGATTCCATAGCTGACAATCAACTGGATGTATTTTGCCTTTCCCCCAAAAGACTTAACAGTCCAGTCCTCAACAGAAGTACCCACCTACTGAAGTCAGTGTGTTTAGGAGAGGTGTATAGAGAGGGAGAGACTCTGTCAAAATTCTGATCTGTAAATGGGTCAGTTATAATTCGTTAATTCTGAGTGTGGTTGTGTTGGGTTACTCCCCACAAAACTGTATATGACCTGTGATTTGTCCCCAGAAGAATGCTGAGATCAGCTGATAACAACTTAAGAACATAAGAGAAACTAATGTTGGATCAGGCAAATGGCCCATGTAGTCCAACACTCTGTCACACAGTGGCCAAAAATACCAGGTGCCATCAGGAGGTCCAGCAGTGGGGGCAGGACACTAGAAGCTCTCCCATTGTTGCCCCTCCCCAAGCACCAAGAAGTTCTCCCCTTGCACAATGCAGGAAATTCACAAATACCCCCCACCTCCAGTGACCCCCCCACTTTCATGCCCAGAAGGTGACAAAAAACCTCCAGGATCCCTGGCCAAACTGGTCTGGAGAAAATTGCTCCCGACCTGGTGGAACTCTCTGCTGAATAACATCAGGGACCAGCGGGATCTGATGCTATTCCGCAAGGCCTGTAAGGCAGAGATGTTCCACGAGTCTTTTAGTTGAGGGCAGCAACAGGAGGTTAAGACTGGCACCCTTTCTCTCTCTTTTCCTCTATGGCCCCCACATACCCTGCCCTGCCCTGCTGTGCAGGATAGTGGTGTGGCCGGCAATGGAGGACTATTTATCGTCATCCTGATTTGTTCTAATTTCATGTTTATTATTTGTGATTTTAATTATATATCAACTGTATTTTTATTTATAGTGTTGTAAATCACCCAGACAGTGGTTAGACAGTGTTATCGATGCAACGAACATGAAATTAAGTGAACTCCGGAGCACGATGGAAGACAGGAGGGCCTGGTATGATGTGGTCCATGGGGTCATGAAGAGTCGGACTCAACTGTGCGACTGAACAACAAAAACAAATCACCCAGAGCCTGCCCTGCAGGGTGGGCATTTCATAAGTTTAATAAAGGGGGGCAGTACAGAGTATGAGAGGCTGTTATTTCCCCCCCCCCCCCACGCAAAACCGGACGCACTGACAGTTTGTGCCAGTATTGGAATAAAATTATGGGTTGTATGTAAGGTTCTGTCCCAAATCCATGGTGGTATACTTTCTGTAGCAGATGAACCCGTGGTGATAAGAGTGTGTCTGATGCTCTGCCAGTGAGCTTCCCAGTTGGACCTGGTCAATGTTGGACAGTGACCTCTGGACTGAATGAAAGGGACGTATGATCTGAGCCATCACACAAATGCATCTTATATGCAATAATGGTTAGGGCTGGCAGGGCTGCTGCTCAGAGAACTCCTGCTGGCTGCCTCAGCCCCCCCCCCCCCCCCGGAGGTAAGATTATATGAGACTTTGTGAAATAAGTGTAAAATGTTTGTACTTTATGAAATATTAAGTGGCTTAAATGGCAGTTAAAATGTTTGTATGAGACTTCCTGTAGTGGCTTTTTGTTCCTGAGGAAGGACCAGAAGTCCGAAACACTGAACAATACCTAGGAAAAGTGTTGATATCTATTCCAGACTTCATTGTTTCCCTTTGAGAAATTTCTATTCTGGACTTTGTTCTTTCCCTTTGGGATATTGTGGACTTTTGAATTTTCCTATGATGGATTACATGTGTTGAATTACCTTTGTGTTGAAGTCTCTTTTTGTTAACTTTGGTGCGGGTTTGTGCAGTACACAGTAGTTATTTGCTGTTTTTTTGGCCATTGTTTACTGTGGACTGTATTATTGTTGTTGTTGTTGGCAAAACCAGAAGTGACATCATGTCAGAGGTAACACTCTAGGACTCCTCCAAAACTCTGTCTTTTTGTGGTTTCACACCAGAAGTGACATCATGCATCACAGCAATACACATTTCCTTTCCCCTCCCCTCAGAATCCTCATGCAGGGTGCCAGGGTGGTGTAATGTAGTGATTAAGAGTGGTGGACTCTATTCCCCACTCCTCCCTATGAAGCCCACTGGGTGACCTTGGGCCAGTCACAGTTCTCTCAGAACTCTCTCTCAGCCCCACCTACATATCAAGGGGCCTGTTGTGGGGAGAGGAAGGGAAGGCGATTGTAGGCCACTTTGAGACTCTTTGAGGTAGAGAAAAGCAGGGTATAAAAACCTACTCTTCTTCTTCTTCCAGCTGTGTGTAGCCATTTACTGAGGTCTCTGAAACTTACAATATAGCGCAAAAACCACTAAGCTGTGTATTTGAAGGCTTAGTTTCGAACATCTACTCAGGCTGCTTGTCATTGTGGAAACAAACGGGTCTGCCTTATTTCATGTTCCCCGTAATTCCGTATTTAATGAATTGCCTTCCCTTTCTCCCCCTCCCTCCGTATTGTCAAAAGCTCTGTGGACTGTATCGGAGCTTAACGATTATGAGGTTTGGCAAGACTAAAATTAATTTCTCATGGCTCTGTTTTGAGCTGGGCTTTTCAGTCACGATTGCAGGAGAAGAAGGTTGGAAGGGTTGTGTGAGGAGAAAACAGGGCTCTCTCGGTGTTCTGTTGATTTTTAGGTGTTTTTTTTTGTAAAGAACGGGGGGAAACGTAAATGACTCTGTATGAGAGTTGTTCTGTCATTTTCTTCCCTAGGAGCTGGGATTTTTGGTGCCGTTTTCATTCCATCTGGATCTCGTTTCGACAATTAAAAACTTACAGGGCTCCATATTACACTGTGGGCGCCCGAGGTACAAACTTGAATGCTCAGTCCCTCTGCCTAGTTCAGGGAGAATTCTGACCCCTCCTCCTTTGTAAAGTGATTTAATTTAAAGTAGGCGATTTGCTGCACTACTAAAGGCAGCATAACGTGGCAGCGAGACAAGCGGCTGTGTGAGGCTTTGAGGTTGGCAAATTGCAAATTGCGTGCGTTGGTGCGTAACCCCTGCTGATTGATTTTTCTTGGAACGGTGTCACCCGTCTGGGAATTCCCCCTCCACCCATCCAATTATTACGGTAGCTTTGTTGATACATGATGGCTTAATCTAGGTTTCCATCCCTGGTAATCTTTCCGATGCTCAATGGCTGGGAAAACCAAGGGATTAGAAATCGGGGTTTGCAACAGGGTGGATTTGCTCAGATGCCATCACCGGCTGTCAGAAATGGGTTCTTTTAACTGGTGCCACTTTGCAGACTGCCAGATACAAACTCTGGTTCATCCCTGAGGCTTAGCTCCTTTGGGAACAGCAGCCAACGGCAGGTCCCTGATAGAAGTACCTGATATGCAAATCACAAGATGTACCCAAATTGCAAGGTATCATAGTTCTGCCTACACAGTGTTGGTCGGGCCGCATTTGGAGTACTGCGTGCAGTTCTGGAGGCCTCACTTCAAAAACGATGTGGACAGAATGGAGCCAGGTGCAGGAGAGCGCAACAAAGATGATCAGCCTTCCACCCTGCACTGTTTTCCTAACTTGAAATGATTTGGGAAGTGCTGTTTGGGAAACCTGTCAGCTGACTTTGGCTGCAGAAACAGGAAGACCCAGCGAGCCCATGCCTCTCTGACAGTTGGAGAGGCACAGCTGCTCAAGTGGGCTCTGGAGGGAGGGAGAAGAAGGACCAGGAGGGATGGGAAGTGATGGCGCAGGGCTAATTTGGTGGGTGGGGGGCGTTGCCCCGATATGCCCCACTGTGGCTATGGGCCTGGTTGGCATGATGCTGGTTTTGAAAAAGGCTAACCCCTGCCCCCTGGTCTGGCTTGGATCTTGTAGAGTGCGTAGAGATGTGAAGGCCCGGAAAAAAACCGGAAAAATTCGAGGGAAAACCGTTTTTTTCCCATTTTCCCCCCTGAAGCTTTTTTGTTTTTTTCTGAAAAATTGGAAAAATTGAAAAAAGAAAAGAAAAGAAATTGATTATGGAATGTTTTATTTTAACATGATAAATAAAATATTTTAAGACAAGGTGTTCAAATATTTTCCAAATCATTTCTAAAATATATAATGGTATCAGATTGATCTAATTTCTGTGCACTGAGGACAAGCAAGTCCTAGGTTACAAACTGAACTCTCCAATGCAAGAACAAGATGCATTTCTTCCTTTAGGAGGTGCGATTGTCAGAAGAAAATAAAAAGGTTTCAGTTTTGTTTTTGCATGTGGGTGGGTATTCTGTTTGTAATAATTGTTTGGGTACACTATATTTTTAATATGCTAGTTGTGATCATTTCATGCCAAGTAAAAATGTCCATAGTCATTTTTTATGTTCCTAAAGTAACAGAATGACTTTCAATCTAGAAAAAACAAAAAAACTAGCTAATGTAGCATTTTTTTCAATTTTTCCGAAAATTTCCGTTTTTTTCCGGAAAAAAAAACGGAAAACAACCGGGTTTTTTCCCGAGCTTCAAAATTTCCGGAAATTTTACATCTCTAGGAGTGCGTGCATAAAGATTCATGCAGATACAATTTTTATCAGCCTTCCCCAAAAAGCCCCCGAGATCTGATGCTGGAGATTGCCGGGCTCATGTAGACAGAAAAGCTGTGAATCCTGGGAGGGCTGCAGTGAGGAGGCACAATTCCTCCTCTTCCATCAGTAGGTCCTTTGTTAGGGCCGGCTTGGTTCCAGCCTCCTGAATGCAGCCCCCTGGACTACATGGTTCGCGTGAGTCCTGCAGTTTCCAGCATGAGCAGTCTCAGGCTGGGGCGGGAGCCGCTGGGGGAAGGAGGAGGATTGCTGTGCTTAATTGCCATGCAGGATTTTAGACAATCGTCCTAATTAACGTTTAAAAATATAATTTTATTTTAAAGTGTTCAAAACACTTCCTGTGTGTAATCAGCCCTGCAAAAGATTGCCTATGGAAGCCGGAGGCTGAGAGTTCATGCTGTATCTACAATTGCCTGGTGCACAAACCTTGTGACAGTTATCTAAAGGTAAAAGGGACCCAGCTTCTGTGAAGTGCACCTTGCGCGTCTCTGCATGAACCAGTTTTCGAAGTATGCCTCCAAACTGAAAAGAGGCAAGGCCAGATCAAGAACTTAGAGGCACAGTGGGAAGTTTTCTTCTTCCTCTGTGTTGTAGACATTAGATTCCATGTCAAAAATGAAGTCAAATGAGGAGGAAGTTCTTGTATTTTATTGTAATTAAATATGGAAAACAGTTAGGCCAAAGAACCCATCTAAACGGACTACTTTCTTCTCAGTATAATCAGGAAACATGCTTCAATTAATAGGAAAACAATAAGACCAAATAGCTAAACAACAATTGACAACTTTCTTCTTTTTCTTATTCATCTTCTTGAGCATATTCTGAACATATTCAGGAAATACATAAAGTTAAATACTTAAAATGACCTCATCATACCATCATCATGGGAATAATATTCAAACAGCATAATTGGTTACAAAAGCTTAAACAACATTTACATAAAAATCTCCTTATTTGTCAAATGTAAGTAAGGTGTTTCTATGCAATAGCGTCACATATTTACTTGACATGACCTAAGGCATATCGGCTAAAGCTTGTTCTTCCCCAAACAAAAGTATTCATTACTGATACGAGACTAAAATCCTATCTGATCCAGACATTGAAAGGTTTGCCCCAAGAACTACAGAATCATGAACTTTGTACCATTATGTTGTCTGCTAACAGTATCAGACCTACAAGAGGAAAGCCTTCTATATAACAGGCCTTTCTAACATCCTAATAAAATATTACTGAAAGAACAAATCTATAAAATCTGTTTAGGTTCCTAGGAGGCTTTCGTTCTTCAATCCCTTTCCTATTTGATGTGGTTGGGGAGTTGCTACTGTGGAACCTATGGGCTTGTGCCTTTTCAACAAGGTGACAAAATGGCCGTTCACTGTCTGAATCTGAGCCTTTAGCATTGGCCTGGGGCTCATATTGTGCTCAGTGTGTGTAGAATCTGAGAGGCTTGATATAAGTTGAACAGGGAACTTAAAAGGGAGATATGATGCTTGTAACCTTACTGAAAGAATGCATCTTTCTTGAACTCCAGGGCACGCTCTGCTACCGAGCAATTACAAGGATGGTCTTTGTAATCTGAGCTCTGTGTAAATAATCTCATTAATGGGGCAGCACGAAGGCTAGTTAAAACTCTCCCAAACAGTAAATGGGAGAAATGGAATAGATGCAGTGCCTCTGATGGACAGATCATTTGTTTAGAATGTTTGCAAGTGTTCAGATCTCAGACAGTTTTCATGAATTGCCATTTCACAGGGGTTAGTCTGTTGCAGAAAAAATAAGCAGGAGTCTTGTGGTACTTTAAAGATAGCAACATTTTATGCTACCTTTAGGCTCCATGGAGTAGAGCGCAGTTCTTCAGATGATAATGAGAGGGTACTCCCTCTTTTGTCATTTTATGTCTCTAGTTTTTTTGCCGGGGGGGGGGGCAAGGGCCCCTGAAATGGCATGGTCAAGGGCCCCTGAAATGTAGAAAATTGAGAGTGAATTATTACTCCAATACTGGCCTGTCTACATGACCTCTCCGTCTGTTTCTGGGCACAATTCAAGGTGGCATTGTTGACCTTTAAAGCCCTCTATGGTTTGGGGTCAACATACCTGAAGGACTGCTGTGGACTCCCTTATGAATCTTTGGGTGCTCCCCAACAGAGATTAGATGGGTCGCGGCACCAAAAGTCTGGAATGCTGTCTCAAGGAAGACTGGTCTGTCTCCTTCTGTCCCCATATTCTGCAAGTGGCGTGAAGTTTTTGTTTTGTTTAGTTTTACTTGGTGTTCCAACACTGATCCTTCCTGCCTGCCCAGTGTTTTAACTGTAGCTTTTATGTTTTGGTATATGTATTTTTTGGAGCTGCGGTGGCTCAAGTGGTTAAGACGCTGAACTGCAGGCTGTGGAAGGTCGGTAGTTCAGCAGTTCAAGACCCAGGTGCCGCATGACGGAGTGAGCTCCCGTCTCTAGTTCCAGCTCCTGCCAACTTGGCAGTTTGAAAGCAAGAAATTGCAAGTAGATAAATAGGTACCACTTCAGTGGGAAGGTAACAGCGTTCCGTGCGCCTTGGTGTTTAGTCATGCCGGCCACATGACCACGGAAACATCTTCGGACAGTGCTGGCTCTTCAGCTTTGAAACGGAGATGAGCACCGCAACCCTAGAGTCGGATTCGACTGGCTTTCGAGCAAGGGAACCTTTACCTTCTGCTTTTAACTGTTTTAATATTGTGTTTTTTTGTTGGTCTTCATGGTCATTGTGGTGTGATTTTATTATGTATGTTTCAGTTTATTAACCACCTTGATGACCCTTAAGACGGCTGAAAGATGAAATATAAACTGTCTGAAAGATGGGGTATAAACTACTTTCTTCTGCCTGCTTTTCGCAGGGAGCAGAAAGCAGTGGTTTGAATAGCTCCCAGCCATTTAAACCAGACAGCTGAGCAGCAGAAAACTCCCCACCGCTCAGCTCTATTTCATGAAGAGCCATGAACTGCACCAAAATTTGTGAAAGTTCTTGGTGGTTCTTCAGTTCGTAAACATTGCTTCACAAACTATGAACTGGCCAAAATTTGTGATGAACTTTAGTTCATCAGCAGGTTCGTGCCCTTCCCTAATCAGAAAGAATTCAGAGGCTGTATTTTGTTTAGCTAAACTGTGTATATAGTTCAGTTATGCTAAACTGTTTAATACTTTTATTGGGTTGTTTTGTTAAAGTTATAGTGAAATAACAGGATTTGGGATTAACATCTGAAGAAGTGGTCTATAGTTCCCCAAAAGCTTATATTGCAATATAGTTTTTTTTGTCTTCAAGATATCACTAGATTCTTGTTGGCTTTTGTGGCATAGATACCTACTGCAGATAACTGAAATACAGTATTTTTTGAATCTGGATGTAGGGAGTTGAAAAATATTGGTATTCCCAGTTATCTGGTTCCAAGTACCAGTTTAGTATTTGGATTTTGCTCATGATTCTGGCTCTATTATTCACTATGGGGAATCTTGGGGGGGGGGGGGAGGCGGGTGGGGGGGGGGGAGGCTGGTTAGGCTGGTTTTAATCGAATGGCATGAAAATTGCAACAAAGCCAAACCAATTTAACAAGGAAGGCAGTTGCAAGCCCAACAAATGTCAAACCAGAGAATCCAATCCAACTTAAACTGGAGAATCCCAACCCAATGTCGAATCTGAGAATCTAATGCAACACCACCCCCTCCTGCAAACCAACTTGAGCAAAAAACTCAGTGTTGCAAGATCAATAAAACCAATTTCAAAGGACAGAATCCAACCAAACAAACCTGGCAATCCAATACCAAACACTGGCAAGAAGACACTGACACACAGTAGAATTAAAGAAAGACCATCCTGTGATCCTTAAAGCGTTGGCTCCTGCTATTCCTGGTTAATGCCACATATTTTCAGGATTTTTCAGGACACATTTCCCAGCATCTCAGAAAATCCCAGACACTAGAATATATCTGGAAAATACCGATAAGGTATTTTTGGGATGTATTTGGCATGAATATGTCTGAACACACATCCCCCACCTGTTTGACACCCGATACAAGTTTTGTCTTTTTGGCTTGTTTTCCTTCTTTAAAGTGCAGGACTACCAGTTTTGATCTGCAAAGCAATGCAAAGTGTAAAAACACCTCCACCCCTTTCTGTGCAGCTCCACACATAGCTGTAATTTGACTGTAAGGTGCTTTCACACGTGCACTGAATAATGCACTTTCAATCCACTTTGCAACTGGATTTTACTGTGTGAAATGGCAGAATCCATTTGTAAATGGTTGCTGAAGTGGATTGAGACTACATTATTTAGCATGCGTGAAAGCGCCTTGTAAAAGGTACTGGGAGGATCCTGTCACAGGGTCCCTCCAACATCTTGGCTGTGGTCACACACGCTAAATAATCCACTTTCAATTCACTGTCTATCCCTTTGCAACCAGATTTTACTGTGTGAACTGGCAAAATCCAGTTGGAAAGTGTTTTGGAAGTGGATTATTTCATGTGTGTCAACAGCCCTTGTCTACTTTGAGGCTTCAGCAGATTTCCAGCTGCCTTCACCTTGAAGTACATTTTCTTAACAGCTGCAGTGGAGTCAGCCTGTTCTCTGGTGGTGGAAAGTGCTGTCAAGTCACAGCCAATTTATGACTACCCCACAGGGTTTTTCAGGGCAAGAGGCGTTCAGAGGTGGTTTGTCATTGCCTCCCTCTGTGTAGCAAACCGGGACTTCCTTGGTGGATCTCCCATCCTAGTATTAACCAGGGGTGAACCTTCTTAGCTTTTGAGATATGATGAAATTGGGCTAGCCTGTTCTCTGGTGATGTTTCAGTATTTGCATAGCACTTTTGGAGTGCTGAAAATACATTGCATACTTTTTTGCAATGATTCTTCAAACAACAATGTAAGATAGTCCTTTATTATCACCTCGCTTGTGGGGAGGAGATTTAGGTGAGATTTGAGTTGAGTACTTCCCCAACTCACATTCTTAGCCAGGATCCCTCACCAGTATCTCCTTGGATTAAAGAATGGATTAATCAGGGATAGAGAAGGCACACCTGTCTATTTCCTTCGGCTTCACACAAACACAGAATGTGCTACTTGACAAGAATTACAGCTGTCTAAAACTCTTAGTTTTTATGTGGAAGAAAAGATATGTTTCTAACCTTTGTGGCTGCAGAGATAGACTTGATGAAATGTGATGAAATGCAAGGAATGCCTAATGCATCAGTGAAGCTTGGGGTTGCTAGCCCTAGCTGATACCATGCCAGAAGAGTTTGGGAAGGGAGGCAGGAGCAAGCAATTTGGCATTGCACCAAGGCATCGCTGATGTTATTGCACTGGGGTAACGCTCTAGGATTCACTCCAAACTCTACATTAGGCCATAGAGGTTTTTGACACCTAGAGTGTAATGCTGAATTAGGGATGCCAGATGCAGTGCAGGGGGGTTGTCCCCCGGTTTTGGGCACTCCTCTCTACCCCCCCCCAAATTACCCCCCCAAGAGGCAAGAAGCTGGAAATAAATGCAACATGCCTACGTTCCGCAGTACAGTTCCGCAGGGCCTGTAAGACGGAGCTCTTCCGCCAGGCTTTTGAATAGGAGCCGCCACCATTACTGTTCCACTAATGCCCTATGATTTTCGCATATTGCTATTGCTGGTGCGGGCACTATTGGAGGGAACGGGACGTTTTTATGGGACAGCAGGGCAGTGGGATATGCACTGCTGTGATTGTCTAGCTATGCCATTGAAAACACCATCTTGGTTTAAAATCTTAACATCTGGAATTGAATAGGGGAGCACCGAAAATGTTTTTATGATGTCTATTTAATTGTTTTCAATTGTTGATTTGTAATTTAACATTTTATATTGTTTTATTGTTATTATCTGGCATTGTGCCCTGTTAGCCGCCCTGAGCCTTCGGGGAGGGCGGGATAGAAATCCAAATAAATAAATAATAAATAAATAAATACGTGACCCGGAAGTGCTGTAGGCATATTGAGGACATCAGGGAGCGACACTCTGGTTTTGGGGCAAAACTCTATGGTAGAAGCTATTTCTACCATAGAGTTTTGCCCAAAAACCAGAGTGTCATCCTCTGATGTCCCCAACGTGCCTACATTACTTCTGGGTCATGTAAGCCTGTCACATTTCTTTTCAGCATTCCTCCTGGCTTCTGGTAAGTTCACCCCCATCCCTGGCCAGCAGGTCCAAGGGACCTGGCAACCCTATGCTGACATGATGTCATCACTTCCAATTTCACACTGAGGGTGTGTTCAGACGTGACGTTTGAGCTGGTGTCGTTATGCTTCAGAAATGGATTTTATATGCACGATCACACAGTCAACATTTGCCTCCCGTCCCCAGCCATTGGTTTCCGGCTCAAAACTGCTTTAACCCGGAGTATTTTGTTACCAGGTCCCAAAGTGATGTTTTCTCAGCTAACATGTTTAAAGTCGCATTTCCCCCCTGTGTGATCGCTCCTCCGGTTTCAAGCCACTTCCGGTTTAAACCCCCTCCCAGCTGGAAAGCTGCCCGAGGCTTCCGCTTTTCACCTGTCATTTTTTTACACGTTGGCGATGTGCGCATAGGCAGAGCTCCGCTGCTGTGTTTAGAAAACCGACATTTAAACAGTCCCTTGTTTCAGAGTTTAGATGAGTTCGGTATCTTACGGAGGCCATTTTCGGGTCAAACTTTTAAAGGGAAGTCTTTTGTTGGAGGAGTTGGATTGATTCGCCCTGGTGGTTCTGCACATGCGCCATGATAGTTCCCCCCCCAATCTATGGAGGGGGGTGCCTATGCACATGTGCAAACTGAGATTTTTTTTAAAAAAAAAAACGCCAACACACGCTCCCGCGCGTCGGTAGTGTAGACACTGGGGGGGTGATGTGACTGCGCGGTGAGGCGGGATAAGGGAGGTAAGTGTGATCATGATTATCCAGATCAAATATAATCCAGTTAGAACCGGATCAGTTTAACCCGCTCTCAGCATGCCGTCTCACCGCACCCTGAAATCAACATGTGTCAGCATGATCCTGAATTCTACCATCTCTCCCCCCCACTCTCTTGAGCAGTGTCAGGGAACAGGGGTTCAGGCTAGGAGGTGCCTCCCTAGTGAAGCTAAAGGGGTCATGTTTTGTGTGGGGTGTGGTGGCTAAGCAGAATGCCAGTCAGGCTTTAATACTTTCCATGGCCTCACCTACACATAGCACAATAAACTATATGCAGTGAGTGACTACGTTATATTCTTGTTTTAAAAGTTGCATAGGAGACACCTTGCAAATGATACGACACAAAGATAGGGATGAAACCCCTTTTAACAATGCAACATAGATCATCACTCCTTCACAAAAATTCCAGGTTTAGTCTGCAGCTAAACGAATTCCTGTAGCGCCAGCTGTTGTGAGTTAAGATATGACAGTATTGGTTTAGACGGATGGTTGATATGGCTTGGCATGCAGCACTCGAAGTACCCGCTGTTTTGTGTTAAATGGGCCCCTTGTGTCTATAACTGACATTAGTTATCAAGGCAAGCAAGCCCGAAAGAGAAACTTTTTTGGGCACATTTACTGTAACTTGGTCTCTGGGAAACAAACAGTCTTGCCATCTGCTAAAGTACTGAGGCTAGCCATGAGCCCACAGTTACGCAGTTACAGGGCCACATGTGAAGAAGACACCCTCTTGCCCCCAGTGTGTCCTTTGCAAGCCTCAGCCATCCAATGCTCCCTCTAAGCTGTGGAGTCTTGTGAGCAAGAATTCTACTTTGTGAGCTCCTGGCATTAAGGTCGTGAGCGAGCGATCTGGCTACTGCATACATTAGTTTGCTCTGGAGCCCTCCTTCCTGAGCTAAGACAAAAACGTGTGAGCCAGAGGCTAAAAAACTGTGACCTAGCTTACACTCACTCAGCTTAGAGGGGACACTGCAGCCATCTAAAGATGCCATTTCTCTTTCCCTTCCCTCTCCTGCTTGTACTAGTGACAACACTCTGCTGCTTCCTAAATTCCTAGAGTGGCCCCACTGGTGGACCTCCTGATGGCAGCTGGGTTTTGGCCACTGTGTGACACGGAGTGTTGGACTGGATGGGCCATTGGCCTGACCCGACATGGCTTCTCTTACGTTCTTATATCTCTCTTCATTCAAAGCCTTCCATGAAATCTACCCTTTCTGAGAAGCCGTAGCACCCCCACTGACCATGCTGATGGTGATTCTGCAAGATCTCAGTCAGCATCCTTCTCCTGCTTGCAAACCCTCCCAGTGCCCATGCTCAGTTCCCTGCGCCACCTGCACGCCCTTCCCCTGACAGCCCTGCCCCGTGTATGCAGCTGGGAGTGCTGCTGCTGTTGCTGCCATTGGGAGTGCCACCACTGTGCACCACCTACATGCCCTTCCTTAATGACACTGGGCAGTTGGGGGCATGGGTACCAATAGGTGGCAGTACCCAGGAAGGGACCAAATATAGAGGGCCATTGGGGGGGAGGTTTTGAGCAGGTGTCCCATTTCAAATACCTTGGTGTTATGCTTAGCCATAATCTTGTTTGGAAAGCTCAGGTTGCCTCAATTATAGAAATTGCTTGGGCTAATATAAATGGTTTTTGGGGGGGTTTACTCAAAAGGAAGGACAGTATGTACCCATAGCTATTAAGGCTTTTGATGTCAAGGTAATTTATCAGGCTTTGTTGGGGATAGGCTTTTGGAAAAATGGAATCTACAGATCATCTGCTTCTTCAGTTTTTTCCCCCCTCTGGATGGCAGGAGCACCTGGTTGGGTTGCCTCAGAGTAGAGTTTGGATAGCACTCCTTGGAGTCCAGGGCTTGGATTGGTGCCTTTAATTTAATTAAGAATGGAGCTTCTTTTCTCTGTGCCCAAAGCCCAGGATGGCCCAATGCATCTATTGAAAGAAGCTAAGCATGTAAGAGAAGCTATGTGGGATCAGGCCAATGGCCCATCCAGTCCAACATTCTGTCACACAGTGGCCAGAAATACCAGGTGCCATCAGGAGGTCCACCAGTAGGGCGAGGATACCAGAACCCCTCCCACTGTTGCCCCCCTCCAAGCACCAAGAATACAGAGCATCACTTGCCCCAGACATAGTGTTCCCTCTGTACCCTGTGGCTGATAGCCACTGATGGACCTCTGCTCCATATGTTTATCCAATCCCTTCTTGAAGCTGTTTATGCCTGTAGCCATCACTTCTTCTTGCAGCAGTGAGAACGTTGGCCTTTCCCTTGTTATGATTAGGAATATAGGCTATCAGGATGATCAGGAAGAGGGTAACTGACCTTGACCGTGCTAACGTACAAACCTGGACAAGGTGTGTAGGCGCTATTTCTGCAATTGGGATTTCTCCTTCTTTAACCCACCCTTCATATTGAAATTTTCTTACAAACCCCCAGTCTCAAGCACGCTTCCAGGCGTGCCGGACTGAGTGTTCTGCCAACTGCAGAACTGAGAGGGTGCTTTGCCAAAAATTCCATTTTCAGATTGTTTCTGTGGTTGTGTGGCAGGTGCAGCAGAGACTATAGACCATCTTATTCTATTTTGTGATGGATGGACTGTCCCCAGAGCTCTTTGGATTATTCCTGTCCTGGCTAGAGATCAGCTTTCTGCTGAGTCCTGGGTGACACCATTTTTCCTTAGCAGATTCTGATCCATAAATAACTTGATCTGCTGCCAAATTTTTGGCAAGGACGATCTCATTAAAACGCTCCTAAGGCGGGTTATAGTTTGTTGACTTTTATGGGGAAATTATGTATGAGTTTTATCTTGTTGTATGTTCTGTTTTATTCTGTCGTATGGGTTTTATGCTCAAGATCTTCGAGAGCCAGTTTGGTGTAGTGGTTAAGTGCGTGGACTCTAAACTGGGAGAACCCGGTTTGATTCCCCACTCCTCCACTTGCACCTGTCTGGATGACCTTGGGCAAGCCTTAGTTCTGATAAGAGCTGTCCTTGAAAAAGAGCAGTTTCTGTCAAGAGCTCTCTCAGCCCCACCTACCTCACAGGGTGTCTGTTGTGGGGAGGGGAAGGTAAAGGAGTTTGTAAGCTGCTCTGAGACACCTTTGGGTAGTGAAGGGCGGGGTATAAATCCAATCTCCTTTTCTTCTTCTTCTTCAAATGAGAATGATAAGGGAAGGGAAGGGAAGGTGACACAGGAGCAGTGTTCCCTCTAAGCTGAGTTAGTGTGAGCTAGCTCACAGATTTTTAGTCTCTGGCTCACACATTTTTGTCTTAGCTCAGGAAGGGATGGCTCCAGAGCAAACTAATTTATGCAGTAGCCAAATTACCTGCTCACAACTTTAATGCCAGGAGCTCACAAAGTAGAATTTTTGCTCACAAGACTCCATAGCTTAGAGGGAACATTGCACAGGAGGTGCATGGGTGGGGGTCAGCGGCAGTGCGCCTCATGTTCTGGGGCCACGGCAGCTGCTCCACGTCATGTTGTGCTAATGCCAATCCAGCTTGCCACCATCAGGCCTCAAAACTTTATTTTTAAAAAATTGCATAGGTTTGGCATGCAGGTAAATCTCTGCGTAGATGTCAGGTTATTAATTGTTTCATCATTTAAAGTCCTTCATGGTCTGGGACCAACATATCTTCGGGACCACCTCTCCTGGCATACCCCTGAATGAGCATTACGCTCTCTGAATAACAACACACTGACGATTCCGGGACCAAGGAGTATTCGCCTGGGTTTAACTAGAGCCAGAGCCTTCTCGGCTGTGGTTCCAGCTTGGTGGAAGGCGCTTCCAAGTGGGATCAGGGCCCTGCGGGACTTGGTACAGTTCCGTAGGGCCTGTAAAATGAAAATGTACCACCAAGCACGTGGGTGAGGTCAGTAGAATTTCCACCTATAGAGATTTTCCTGCCTTTTCCTCCCCCCTTCCCTCCCCCCCGGCAGTGTCGTAGTAATGTTTCTAATTTTTAAACTGGTATGTCTCTATTATGTTACGATTTGTTTAAGACCTGATGTGACCAAAGCTCCCTCTAAGCTGTGGAGTCTTGTGAGCAAAAATTCTACTTTGTGAGCTACCGGCATTAAAGTTGTGAGCGAGTGATTTGGCTACAGCATAAATTAGTTTGCTCTGGAGCCATCCTTCCTGAGCGAAGACAAAGATGTGTGAGCCGGAGGCTAAAAAACTGTGAGCTAGCTCACACTAACTCAGCTTAGAGGGAACACTGGTTGTGACTTGCTCTGAGCCCCATGATAGTGGGGGACAGTGTTCCCTCTAAGCTGAGTTAGTGTGAGCTGGCTCACAGTTTTTTAGCCTCCAGCTCACACATTTTTGTCTTAGCTCAGGGAGGAGGGCTCCAGAGCAAACTAAATGAGGCAGCAGCCAAATTGCTGGCTCACAGCTTTAATGCCAGTAGCTCACAGAGTAGAATTCTTGCTCACAAGACTCCACAGCTTAGAGGGAACACTGGTGGGGGAGAGTGGAATAAAAATCAAATAAACAAACAAACAAATCACAGTGTCGATTGTAAGGAAGTGTGGATGGGAGGGCTGCTTGAATTTTAGCCCGGCTGAAACCTTTGAGGGCAAAGCTAGCAACATAGCCAGGCTTTGCCCACCTTCTGCAACTTCAAGCATCAGCTAGCAGGGTGCAGTGGTTAGAGTGTCGGACCGGGATCCAGGAGACCCAGGTTCAAATCCCCGCCCTGCCATGGAAACTTGCTGGGTGACCTTGGGCCAGTCACGCACTCTCAGCCAAACGTACCTCAGGGTTATTGTGAGGATAAAATGGCGACAGGGCGGATGCTGTTGCAAGCCACTTTGGATTCTCATCGAGGAAGAAAAGCGAGGTATAAATGTAGTAAACAAATAAATAACCAAAAAGAAATCGGCTTGCTGCCTACTTAGCACATACGCCTTTAGAGGTGTCATTTTTTTAAAAAAAGCAAACTGTTTTGTTTCTGTTTTAATTCAGCATTTTTAGTAAAAGGGAAATGTCAGTTTCACTGGTTTTCTAAGATAAAAGCCAAACAGAAAGAATTGTTTAGTGGATCATTCACAATTGTAGATACTTTACCTAAACTCATCACAAGTAGTAATAATTCATTCAGTTTTCTGTACAGGTTCATTTCATTGTTTCACAACAGCAGCTAAGTAATTTGCTGTTGCAGTTAGCATTATTAGCACCAACTGTGTTTCACCGAATAGAAGGGAAAAAAGGAAGTGACTCTTGCGAAAGAATATTGGCAGGGGCTTGGAAAATGAGAATGTATTTGTCTGTCTGTCGTCACAGGAGGACTGTTCCATACGGGCTGACTAACTACCGGGGCAGTTTCCGCGGCAAAAGGTCTACGGGGCACCATCGTACGAGTGCGCATCCATCAAAATGGCCTCCGTCACGCTGCTCGTGCGCAGACAGATGCGACAAACAGTGCATGCATTTCTGCAGAAGGGCCCAGGGCAGCCAATGGTAAGAATTTGCGTTCCCCTCCCCCTTCTGTGCAAACCTGTCTTTGCTGTTATTGTTATTGTGAATGGTGCAGATTTTAAGCATTTCTTCCTGTCTTCAGTCCTTTACACAGTGCATAATCTAATTTATAAAACTCACTAACACAAGATGTGTAGGCCCCCAAAGCACATGCCCATAGCTTTGTGGGAACTGTTTTCCCATGATGCAACACACAGAAAACATGCAAATACTGGAGTTAAGTGGCCATTCCTGTTTGATTCCTGTTGTGTTTGGAGAGAGGCTGAGTGCTGATGGGGTGGGAAAGACTTTTGATTAGCCATGCCCGTGTGGTTCTAGTATTCATAAGGCTGGCAACTAGAGGAAAACTCTCTAGTGCTGGAAGGGGGTCCCTCTCCGGCAGCATTGTGATATTGCCGGCGATATGGCGACATCACCCAGAACTGATATCATCACATGGAGGTGCTGCTCTAGCATTTGCCTAAAACTCTATGTTTAACCATAGAGTATTGGGTGAATACTAGAGTGTTGCCCCTAGTCAGTGACATCACTTCTGGGTGGTGCTGGAAGACTGCTGTTAAACGGTGCAAAACTTAGCAGTTGGACATGGATGAGTTTAGTCTATGAAAAAAGCATGAATGTTAATATTTCTTTGCATTGTAGCATCGTGGAAGTAATGACGAGGGCTTGTCAAGTGATCATTGTTGACAGGGAAACAGTGAAAAATGGTAGATGGCGGCAGAGTATTGTGGTTGGGGAAATGATGTGGGGATGCACACATTTTGTTTTAATATGGCGGGGGACCTTCCATTATTCTCTTCTGCAGTAATAAGGAGCTACTGAACAGCACGGCAGAAACGGAGCCCCATCGGGAAAAAGACCTCATTCCTACTCAGTAGCCCTGGAGAATTCAGCTGCTTCTAAGTGGAGAGGTACAGCCTGTGTTTTAATTGTGGGTGGTGAGCAGAGGCATTTGGAGAACCTGCCAAATTAGTTTTTTTCAGGATTAAAAGGCGTACCAAGACTCAAGAAGCGGGCATGGAAAACCTGGATATGTGCTCTTTCAAAGGCCATATTTAATTCTCATCCCCCTCCCCTTCCCAAACCAGAATTGATGGAAAGAGCCATCATATCACAGCTGACTCACGGCAGCCCCATAGAGTTTTCAAGGCAAGAGACATTCATAGCTGGTTTGCCATTGCCTGGTATTCCTTGAAAGTCTCCCATCCAAATGCTAGCCATGGCCGATTCTGCTTAGCTTCCAAGATCTGATCAGATCAGGCTGGGCTGGGCTGGGCTATCCAAGTCAGATCTAAACCGGAATTCGTTTGCCTCAGTTACATGACGCTGCCTTTGGTCTGAAGGTCAGTGTTATCTTCTCTAACTGGAAGTGGTTCTCTAGGGTCTCAAGTAGACATCTGCCGTATCTTCAAAGACCTGTCCCATCTGTTTTTAAACTGGAGAGCAAACCTCGGACCTTCTGCGTGCCGAGCAGATGGTCTACCATGCAGCCACGGCTCTGCTCAAAAGCCTGGCACGTGTTATGCTATCTTTTCCTTATCTCAGAAAGGGGGAACCAAATTCAGCGTAGTGCACATTGAAAAGCAAGCGGGGCACTTTTCTCTGGCATGAGGAATCCTCCCCTAACACAGGAAACTCGCAAGAAGCTCTCTGAGTAAAAGGCAAGTGTCATTGCTAGTGGAACACATCTGTAGCCTCCAAGGATTGTTAGATTTGCTTCTTCTGTAATTAAATCCACCCACGAGTGATGCACATTTTCTGTTTACTTATTTAGGATTTTTTTTAAAAAAATTACCTTTTTTTACAGGGTGGCTCTTCATGCTGTTTGGCATATGTGGAAACTCCACAGGCTTACGTCTTGGAAATCGTCCTCTTTCCAAACCACGAAGTGTACTCCCTTGATGTGTGAGCAGCTGGACAAATCCTCTATTATGTATGTCCAGTGACTGACATTTCATTGTGTTCTTTGCCGAAAAGTGTGAAGCGATGACATAAAACTCCTCCCAGGTGGACACTTGTGGCCGGGTTCTCAAACGGGTTACCTAGAAGTAGGTGTTACCTTTTCCGTGAACTGATGCCATCTGGAAGGTGGAGAATTCTCCTTCTTGGACAACGTTGTACGGTACTGTTCTGGTGAGAGTCTTCTGCCAGCATACAGAACACAGTGGCCATTTCTGTCTGTTTGGAAAAAGAACTCTTTTTATTGCTGTTTTAAGGTCCAAACAACCAACCCAACCCACAAGACTTCCTTTACTACACAAGAGAGAGGGAAAAAAAATACTGTTTCACTTGCTTGTTTTCTACGTTTATTGTGAATGTCTAACTTTCTGCAGGCGGTTATCATGGCGAGATTGGTGCGTTAGAAAAAAAACTGGTTGTATTTTGGTGTCACTTTTATATACAGATACAAAAAAAAATCTCTTTTATTTTTATAATCTTATGCAAGCTTTTCTTTTGTATTGTATATTCAGTGACCAAAGAATTTAAATGACGAAATATCTATGCCGATCTAAATATGAATGGCTACTATTAATATCACTGTGCAAATATAGCGAGCTAACAGTATGCTGTGAGCATTTCATAGGCTGTTGGAATTAGGCACCAATTATCTGTGCACTGTAGTTTTAAAATAAATCTACAGGCTCCGTAGAGCTTATTGGATAGGAGTGAAAAGAGCTATTGTTCTGGCGAGTTTGAATACCAGTTTACCCATCCAGTTTCTGTATTTTGAAAGCCCGAGGTGTTAATAACACTTAAGCTAGATTTGAGTTCAGTAGGACCTTAGAGACCAACAGGATTTTGTGGGTATAAACTTTCAAGACAATATTGACAAGACAATATTGCTAGGAAGAGACAGTGAAGACAAATGTTAGGAAAAACCTGAAAAGAGGAAAACACAACATGAGATGGGTTGATTCAATCAAGGAAGCCACAACCTTTACATTGCAAGACCTGTGCAAGGCTGTCGATTCGGGATGGGCAAAAGGAAATGCAGAATGATTAAAATGTGGGATTGGCTGCCAGCGGATGCAGTGATGGCCACAAGAATAAACAGCTTTAAAATGGGATTAGATAGATTCATGGAGGATAGGTCTGTCAGTGGCTGCTAGCCATGGTGACTGAGGGGAACCTCCGCATTCAGAGGCACTAATCCTCTGAATCCCAGAGCCAGGAGACAACATCAGGGGAGGCCTCGGCCTCTGTGCCCTGTTGTTGGCCCTCCAGAGGAACTGGTTGGCCATTGTGTGAGACAGGATGCTGGACTAGATGGACCACTGGTCTGATCCAGCAGGGCTTTTCTTATGTTTTAAGGATGATGACAATAGGATGTTTTGGAGGACATTAATCCATAGGGTCACCAGAAGCCAGAAGCAACTTGAGAGCACCTCCCTCTCTCTCTCTCTCTCTCTCTCTCTCTCTCTCTCTCTCTC
>NW_015164751.1:139083-149227 GCF_001447785.1 Gekko japonicus
CCCCCCCCCCACACACACCCACCACCACACACACACACACACACACACACTTTCAAGAGTCAGGGAGCTTTGACTCTTGGAAGCTTATACTCTGAAAATCGTCTTGGTCTCTGAAGTCCTACTTGGACTTGAATTTGGGTCTTCTGGTGCAGATGAACATGGCTACACTATGTCATTGCTAAGAATATGCAAAGCTGTTATTAGCCCATAATTCAAACTTCTTGGTCTCTGAAGTCCTACTGGACTTGAATCTGGGTCTTCTGGTGCAGATGAACACGGCTACACTATGTCATTGCTAAGAATACGCAAAGCTGTTATTAGCCCATAATTCAAACTGTTAGATGGGCTGGATGAGGGGAGGAAAGCCAGAGGGAAATATGAGTTGCTGTTATTAAAAAAAGGTTCACTATTGAAGAATAGGCAGTGCAGAGGGATATGATCTGATTTGGTGCAAACGAAGTGGGCCAGGCGGATCTTTTTTGAGTAAATTGGAGGCACGTTCAGCTTAAGAAGATTCCAGGAGAAAAAATCGTCTAGTGTTCGCTGATCAAAGAGAAAGGAATTCACAATTAAAGGGTAGTTTTACCAGCATTTGTGAAGAAAAGCATTGGAAACCTCTCAAAGGACACTTCATTTTTAAAAAAACCAACGCCTGTGAGATAACTTTTCTGTAAAAATAAGTATATTTTACTAGAACAGATTTGGAGGCCGCAGTAAAGACGTTATACAGAATACGCATGAACTTTTGCAACCCTTCCCCTCAGATATAAAGTTCTCAAAGAGGTAATGGACATTGTTTGGAACAAGAAAGGAAGAGATCTTTGTCAAAGTATATATATATATATATATTATATATTATATGAATATATTACATAAATAAATTATTCTACTTATAAAAGTAAGTCTCTTGTTATCACATATATGTGAGGTTACTGTTTAGCTCGCTTGATCTGACCCTTTTATAGACATTTCTGTTCTCTGTTTTGTTGGGAAAAATTGTTTATTGCATGTATTTTAGTTATGGGATCGAGAAATAGTCTCTTGATAAGTCTTTGAAGCATTCACATACTGTTTTTTAGAAAGCTGTGACACCTGTGTGCAATTGGGACATATTTGGGTCTTGGCTTCTACGATTTACTTTAACTGATCATACATTATGATATGCGGAGAAAGGAAGGCCTGTTTTGTTTTACTGCTGAAGCTTATTCATTGCTCTGTGGTGATGATACAGGTGCTAGCCATAACATGCTTACCACAGTGACCTGTCTTCAAGTTCAAACTGAACTGTGGCAGTGGGGTTTGCCCCAGAACTTGCTTCAGGAGAGGAAAAAAGTATACAAGGCAATGACAGGACTATCACATTGCCTTCATCTCTGGGGGGGGGGGGAATAGTTAAAATGCCTGTCTTCAGTCAGAAGGTCACAATTTGGAACAGAAAACACACACATACCTTAGCCCCAGTTCAGCCAAAAGGAATACTGTTCCATTGACTCACTGTCCTCGTAAACTGGATCAGTATGAAGCTGACCTTATGGAATGCCAAAGGGGAGCGAGAATGAATGCCTGCTCTGTGTGGTGGGAGGAAGGGAATCTGGGAACATTTGCGGCATTTTGATAAGCGATGCTTATCCTTGGCTGCCATTTATTTAGTTATTTACTTTTATACCCCACCTTCTCCCTAGGGGGGCCCCAAAGCACCTTGCCATGTTCTCCTCTACTCCATTTTGTCCTCTCAAGAACCCTGTGAGGTAGGCCAGGCTGAGAGTGTGTGACTGGTGTTCAGGTCACTCAGCAAGCTTCCACCACCAAGTGTGGGATTCGAACTTGGGTCTCCCAGATCCCTGTTTGGTACTCTAACCACTACAGTACACCAGTTCTCGGCCTCGTGCGGTGAATTCTCACCATGTTATAGCACTGCATTAACAGACAGATTTTGTTTTTGCCTTGCGTCTGGGTGAGTTGCAGACATCTGAAATCCTTTAAAGGAAAATGGATTCCCAAAGCCTTCTTGTTCTCATCCAATGACTTTGTTAAGCCTAGACCTGGATAGCCCAGGCTAGCCCGATCCCATCAGATCTTGGAAGCTAAGCAGGGTCGGCCCTGACTAATATTTTGATGGGTGACCTCCAAGGAATACCATGGTCATGATGCAGAGGCAGGCAATGGCAAACAACCTCTGAAATGCCTCTTGCCTTAAAAACAATTCTAGCTCGCCATTTAGTGGCGCATAATGCCAGAAGGGCTAGAACTTCAGGCTGCCAGACAATCTTAGGATCTCCTGGCGATACTATAAACAGTGCCATACCATAATTAATTATTACTTTGTTAAATGCAGTATTAAACCAAATGGAATATTAAACTAAATGCAGAATTAAACTAACGTGATTCCCATGCTGCAGTTATGTATCGTAGATTTTGTTGGCAGAACAGCCATATTTGGGTTGAAGGCTATTCTTCCCTAGCTTGCATTAAGGAAACAGGGAAAAAATGGAAACTTGGGATGAAATTGGAGGGAAAACTGTTTTTTTCTATGATGGAGGCTGCGATTATTTCTTCTACCTCCCAGAAAACCAAAGGTGCAACTTGATAGCAGTTCCACCAGACCCCGTTTTGTACAGTCAGAGTCATCTCATATTCTATACAGGATGTAGAGAAGAGGATTTAAGTCATGAAATATTCCTCTCTCCCCAGTTTTTAAACATCTGTCCCAATGGAGGATTCTAGAGAACTCGGAAGATTGCACATTGTGTTATTTTGAGGTGAGCCATATCTGTTGACATGGCTGCAGCCGAAAATTTAAGCTCCATGCTGGGTATTATTAGGAAGGGGGTTGCAAATAAAAACAGCCAGTATTATTAAAAAAAACCCTCTGTCTCTCTTCTTTTCATGATCTTGCTGTAAACAGGCTGCATGAACTTGGAATTTGCATTTTACAGATGGACAAAGATCTGTGCTCCGGTGCCTGGACATGATGTATAAATGAGCACAAAAGTGTTTGTGACCCGTGTGAACTTCAGACTTTTCAAATCCGGGTGTTGGAATCTGCTGCAGCAGCTGTCAAGCAAAAATTTTAACATGGGAATCGGGCAATAAGATCAGTTTTCTGCTGCTACTTATTTTTTCCAAGGTCTGGTGGAAAGGTTGACAGTCCAGTGAAATCTTCTGGGATTAAGTGGTTTACAATATATCAGACAAGTTAAACAAAGAATATTGAACCTCTCTGTTTATGTTATCTTGGGATCCTGCTGAGCTTTCTTTTAAAACACCCTTTCTTCACATAAAATCCCCTCTTCGTCTGTGCACTGAAAAGACAAGGAGGGGAGATGTCAGGATTGTATGGTGTTTCCAAAGCAGCTTAAGTTGGGTTGGCCATTCCTATATGCTATTATACTTTGGTCCCATTGTGAGAAGGCAAGGCACTGGAAAAGACCAGAACGCTAGGAAAAGTTGAAGGCAGCAGGAAAAGAGGAAGACCCAACCTGAGATGGACTGACTCAAATCAAAGAAGCCACGGCCTTCAATTTGCAGGATCTGAGCAAGGCTGTTAATGATAGCACATTTTAAAGTAAAGGTAAAGGTTTCCCTTGCTCGAAAGCCAGTCGAATCCAACTCTAGGGGGTGATGTTGATCTCTGTTTCCAAGCTGAAGAGCCAGCGCTGTCCGAAGACTTTTCCATGGTCATGTGGCTGGCATGACTAAAAACCAAGGTGCACTTGGGACAACTTTAATTCATAGGTTTGCCGTAAGTTGGAAGCGACATGTCGGCCCTTAACACACGGACACACAACCTCTACGCTGCAGACTCTTGAAAAAGGTGTGTGAAACGACAAGCACTATACACTCATGTTGCCTAGGTATACATCAAGGCAGTATAAGGACAGTGAGAGTCAAGTAAAACTTTGTGAACCCTGAAAGTTTCGTCATAATTACGTAAGCATGTGTTGTCAAGTCGCAACCGCAAGAGCCTTGCAGGGCAAGTCGAGAAGCAGAGGTAGTTTGCCATTCCTTCCTTCCATCGGAGTCCCGAAGCCGACACGGCTTAGCTTCCAAGATCTGATGAGACTGGGCTATACCAGGCTGCCTTCCCTCCCATTTCCTCATTGTTACTAGGTGAAATATTTGGAAAGTGGCAGCAGTTTAATTACTTAAAGGCTATATAGTGGCAGGAGGTGGTCAGAAGGAGGAGATTGGATTTATACCCTGCCCTTCAGTACCCAAAGGAGTCTCAGAGCGGTTTACAATCTCCTTTCCCTTCCTGTCCCCACAGTAGACACCCTGTGTGGTAGGTGGGGCTGAGAGAGCTCTTTCGAGAACTGCCCTTGAGAGAACAGCTCTGAATGAACTTGTAACTGACCCAAGGTCACACCAGCAGCTGCATGTGGAGGAGTGGGGAATCCAACCCGGTTCTCCCAGATTACAGTCCGTGCTCCTAACCACTGCACCAAACTGGCTCAGCTGGGGTGAGAATCTCCTGGAAAGAGAAATGGCTTCTGCCACAGGAGGTAGTCGAAAGGTAGAAATTCTCCTTCTGAGGTGCTAAAAGAGGGGAAGGGCTTGCCACACTACCTGAACATATGAAGTTGACAGACACCGAGTCAGTCCATTCATCCATCTCGGTCATGGCCAAACTAGATTAGTCAGCATCCCAAATTCACCCTGGGGAAGACACTGCCATTTTTGTACCATGAGTTTCTATTAACAACGCTGCAAGGGCCCAATTCTAGTTGGTATCACTGCATCACGGAGGAGGAGGTGCTCCTGCCTATCTTGTGCACCATTTTTCAAACTTGGAACTAGTGCCAGGAGGCATTAGCTGACAGAAGAATGGTGTATGTGGGAGGAGGTAAGAGCCTCTTCGTTAAGTCGCTCGCTTAACAAAGTAGTCGGAGAGTGATTCAGCAAGAACACAACTTTATTCTTCAACTCGAACACAACTCCAACACGGATCAACATCTGATAGCCAGAACAGCCTTTATATTGCAGCTGTCCTGCTTTTAAACATTCCCGGCTAATGTAGCCACACCCACTGTACAAATATCAACCTATGAGGTTGCAGAGATAAGGTCTAATCACATTAGTTCCCGCTCAGGGAGCTTGCTTGAAGTGATTGGCTTGTTACTTCCTGGTCTAGCAATACTATTGGATGGATTTGGATCCTAGCCCAGGACGAAGCTTAACATTACAGTTCAGTTAGATGTTTCACCACATGTCATGCATTCAAGGCAGCTTTGAATACACTACACTCTTCGTGCTGCAGTCGTCCTAATGAGAACTGGACCCTCATGGCACCGCTGGTCGGAGCTCAGTTTACAAAATGGGGCACATCCGCAGGGGATGTTGTCTCGTCTAATTTGGCCCTAAGTATTGTTCTCTGACTGGCAGTATCTTTCCAGGGCCAGGGGGGTTTCGATTCCCTTCATTTGGGGCACTGCAACTCTCAGTTTCACAATGCAGTTGTCAGCTGGTGACTGGTGAAGTATCAGACTAAAGCCATGCATATGTTAGGGAACAGCCTGCATTGGGGGATGTGCATGGCTCAGTGGTAGAGCATCTACAGAATGTCTCAGGTTCAATCTCTGCATCTCCAGCTAAAAGGTTCAGGTAGGAGGTGACGGGAAAGGCTTCTGCTTCAGAGATCCTGGAGAACTGTTGCCAGTTTGAGCAGACAGTAAAGGTAAAGGTTCCCTTGCTCGAAAGCCAGTCGAATCCGACTCTAGGGTTGCGGTGCTCATCTCCGTTTCAAAGCCAAAGAGCCAGCACTGTCCGAAGACGTTTCCATGGTCATGTGGCCGGCATGACGCCAAGGTGTGTGGAACGCTGTTACCTTCCCACCAAAGTGGTACCTATTTATCTACTTGCAATTTCTTGCTTTTGAACTGCTAGGTTGGCAGGAGCTGGAACTAGAGATGGGAACTCACTCCATCATGCGGCACTCGGGTCTCAAACTGCTGAACTACCGACATTCCACAGCCTGCAGTTCAGCGTCTTAACCACTTGAGCCACCGCAGCTCCTGAGCAGACAATACTGACCTGGATAACCTGATTCAGTATAAGGCAGCTTCATGGGCTCATGTGTTTCTAGCCCTTTGGAGAGGGGCCATGGCTCTGTGGTGGAGCAACTGCATTGCATGCAGAAGGTCTCAGGTACAATCCTTGGCATCTCCAGTTCAAAGATCTCATGTAGCAGGTATTGAACAAGACCTTTATCTTCCTGTGGACCTGGAGAGCCACTGTCAGACAGCATAGAAATTAGCTGGACCAATGGCCTGACACCGCATAAGGCAGTTTAGCAACAGATATACGTCCCTTGCTCACCTCCTAGTGCAACGTTGGAATTAATTCCAGTAGTTAGCAGAGTGGTCAAGGCTTACAATTCAGCAGAGCCCATCTGGAGTGTGTGTGCTGCAGGAACAAAATTACACGGAGCCTCTTTATCCCTGTTGAACTAATAAGAGTCCTTTCTTTTATGTGTTGGAAGAGAAGGCCTAGATGCTGTCTCAGCCCTCAGCCTCCAAGGAGGCTAGATTGCAAACAAATTAGTAAAATAGATAGGCAAACTGTGGGTTTTCTTCCTGTCCCTTTGATGTAGACTGATTTCCTGATTTAGACTGATGTAGACTTTGATTTCCTTCCTTCCATTCTGCCCTCTCTCACTCTCTGTCTTCTCTTGCACACACAACGTAGAAGAAGCACACTGCTCTCTTTGCCACGATGGATGCAGCGTTCCCCTCTGGATCCGTGTCCATCCAAGGTAGTTTAGATTAGTCCTATCTCTGTCTCTAAGCTTCATTATCTAGAATGTAGTTCCTAAATAAAAGGACTATTGTTAGTCTTGAAACTGAAAAAAGTGGCTCTGTGTAAATTTGTAACTCTGCCGGCACACTGAGAACAAAAGGCTTCTACTGCGTGTAGCTTAGTGCACTCTGCTAAGTTTGAGATGCCATACTGGACTAACTAGCCAGTTACTCCCAATAATATGGAACTCCATTCTAGACAGGATAGGGTAGAGGTAGGATTCTAATCTAGTCTAACTAGATGGATGAAGATGCAGGAAGGACGACCTGCTGTCATGGTGCTAAGATAGAGAAGTCTTGCATTGTGTGGAGAGTGTATGAGTCTGGAAGGAAGGAAGGAAGTTTCCCTAAGAGTAGCAATCTACACATCAAGGGGATGGCATCAGAGGACAGAAGGAAAGGACGCTCAGTGTCTTGCCTATCTATCTCTCTGACTTTCTTATAGTCCTCCTTTGTAATCTGAGGCTAAGAGACAGCATAAAGTCCTTCACTTCCAACATGCAAGAAGTTCAGTTTGGGAAATCTGCTGTATTCACCAATGTGGATGCTATCTGTGGAACTGTCTGTGATCCAGAGCGGAGGCCATCAGAGGCTATGATCATTCCAGATATCTGTACTGGGTTGAGTCCCTTATATTAAATGAATGAGCATTTAAAACACTACTGGCAAAACATATCCAAAAACATAACTGCCCAGCTAGATTATGTAAAAGACTGGGGTGCGTTAACAAAAAGTATTAAGCTGAGTGAAGAGCAAATTATACAATTTCAAGGTTGATGATGAAGAGATTGAAATAGTTCAAGATTTTCTTACTTTAACAAACTTTTATTATTTGGATATAACAACATGTTCAACATCGCATTATAACTTCTCTTTCAAATTATACCCTTTTTATATATCTCCTCCCCCCCTTCTCTTGGCCTCCCGCAATGGTCCAACCCCCTTCTTATTTCCCTTTTCTTCACTCCATCACTTACTGCATATTCATCTTTCTTAGCAATTTTCCAAGTAACATTATAACTATCTATTCACTCTATTCCTTTTTCATATTCTGTTCTTACTATCAAAGCAAAGTAAATTATTTTTAACGTCCCAGTTATTCTCTATATATTCTTTAAAGTCTATCCATGCTGCATAAAATTCTTCATCTTCTTTATTATTAAGTTTCCTTGTCAGTTTGTCCATTTCTGCCATAAAAAGCATTTTCTTTATCCATTCCCATTTCTCTGGCACTTGGTCTTGTTTCCAAAATTGTGCATAAGTCATTCTTGCTGCTGCAATCAAATACCATAACAATGTTCTTTTGGTTACATTTACTTCCTCCATTTTAAGTCCTAAAAGTAATTTTTCTGGTTCCTTTTTAAAAGTACATTTAAAGATCTCTTTATCGTCTTCTGTTAATAAACCTTCTCTCTCTTCTGTTCTTCAATTGCCATGCCAAAAACTTTCCCGGCTTATTTGCACCTTCAAAGGATTTTTGTTGTAATCTCTTTAGATTCCAATACATTTCTCTATTTATTATCACATTCAATTGATCTTGCAAAATTTGTATTTCCTTAATAATTTTCTTTTTCCCAGGTTTTTTCTTTAATTCCTTTTCCTTCTGTTGTATCTTATCTTGCAAATCAGTCTGTTGTTCATTTCTCTCTTTTCTGTCTTTCACATTTAATGATATGAGCAATCCTCTCATTACTGCCTTATACCCATCCCATACCATCTGGATTGTCGTACCTTGGTTTAAATTCATCTGAAAAAAAATCTGTGTTTCCTTACGTATTGTCTCCATTATCTTTTTCTTATCCAATAAATCCTCATTAATTCTCCACTGAAACTGTTTATTCTTCTCCCTTGACATCCAGATTAACGGGTTATGATCCGAATTATTCTTTGGCAAAATTTCCACCTTCTGCGTTTTCAATGCCAATTCTCCTGACATCCAGATCATATCAATCCTGGAAAAAGAATTATGTCTATTGGAATAAAAACTGAAATCTTTAATTTCCGGATTCCATTTTCTCCAAACATCTTTCAATTTCTCTTGTTCCATCAGTTTAAAGAAAGCTTTTGGCAACTTTCTACTCTTCTCGTCACTCCTTTTTGATTGTCGGTTCAATTTATTATTTATAGTACCATTAAAGTCTTCCGCCAAGACAATCTGTTCATAATTCACTTGGTCCAATTCTCTTGTCAAATCATTAAAAAAAAATTCTTTTGCACCGTTAGGTGCATAAACATTAACTATCAAAGTTTTCTTCTGATGCATCATTATTTCCACTCCAATATCTCTCCCTTCTTTGTCACTAAAAACTTCTTTTGGATCTAATTCTTTTTTAACATAAACCACAGTTCCTTTTTTCTTTTTTTGCTGCCAAAGAATATTTTTTTTCTCCTAATTTTTTATTCATCAAAAATTTACTGTCCTGCTTTTTAATATGCATTTCTTGCAAACAAATTATATTGCATTTTTGTTTCTCCAACCAATGTTTCACTAATTTTCTTTTATTAGGCGAATTCAGTCCATTTACATTCCAGGATAAAAATTTGTAATCCATAGTGTCTTGTCTTATATGTCACCAAAGTCTTCAATATTGTCCGCCTTAAACCTATACAGTTCACTCATTGTCTTGATTGAGTACCTTAAAGCATGATAGGTAAAAGACAGTCCCTGTGGAATTTCCCATCTGAATCTGATATTGAGTTGTTTCAGCTTGTCCACCAATTTTTTATACTTCATTCTGTCTTGTATAATCCCTCTTGGGAGTTCTCTCATTATTATTATCTTTTTGCCATCAATCTCCAGTGGTTGTTTGAATTGTTTTTTGAAGATATCTTCTTTCATTTTCCTTGCTACAAACTGCACAATCACATCCCTTGGCAATGTCTTCTTCTCGGCATATACTGAGTTCACTCTGTAAGTTAAATCAAATCCAGAGTCTATCTCCCCTTCGTCTTCTCCCAGATATTCTGTTAAAGCTGTTGTCCCTACAGACCTTATATCTTCTTCCAACTTCTCCTCAATTCCTCTTAGTCTCAGATGGTTTTGCATTCCTCTATATTCCATCACTGATTCCAGTCTTCTATTCTCTTGTATTGCTGTTTCCAATTTTTTATCCATATCCTGTGTTTTTTGCTCCATATCTGTTGACTTTGTTGCCAGACCTTGAACTTCTTTTTTGACATCTGCCACCTCTTTCTTGATTTCTGCCACTTCTGCTATAACCAGTTCTTTCATTGCTGCCACATTTTTCTCTTGTACTTCTTCCAGTTGTTCCAACTACTTTTCCATCTGTTTCTCCATTTGTTTTCCCAAACTTTGAATTGCCTCCATCATTCTCTTTTCCATAGCATCA
>NW_015164751.1:150955-151261 GCF_001447785.1 Gekko japonicus
TCTCCATAGGCCAGAAGCAACTTGGTGGGACTTCACACTCACAAGGGCTGAATGACATGTGTTAGTGGAGTTCTGTGAGTGGAATGTTCAACATTCAACCTAGTTTGACAACTAGGTGTTAGTATAGATCAAGGGCATAGCCCTGGGGAATGGGGGTGGGTTGTCTCTTTCTTCTTGTGGGTGCCTCTTACACTCAAGGAAGCCACAGTCCTCAGTCGGCAAGACCTGAGCAAGGCTGTTAACGAGAGGATACTTTGGAGGTCATTAATTCATAGGGTCTCCATAGGTTAGAAGCAACTTGGTGGC